>NW_020526050.1:0-126317 GCF_003368295.1 Carassius auratus
GAGACTCTGTTGGAGTTTTCTATTGCGCTTAGGGCCTGTTGGAAAGGTTAAGAATCGGGCCCCGCAGTCCATCCTTAATACAGAAACCTTGCTGCGTGACCAATTTGTTGAGCATGTTCCGGATAGTGCCCTAAGACGAGAATTGAAGCAGCTAGTACGACGCCAGCCTACTATTAGTTTGTTAGAAGTTCGCGGCGAAGCAATTAGGTGGGAACAAGAGGGGATGCCTGGGGGGCAAGAGGGCGTAGTCAGTCTGTCCCGCTAGCATATGGACTTCAGTATGGGGTACGGGGTGGGACAACGGTTGAAGTTTCTAGGTCGTCACCACAGTCAGAGCTCAGTGAATTAAGAGAAATGTGGCGACAGCAACAACAACAGCTAAATCAGCTCACCCAAACTTTAGCCCGGTTCCAAACGTCACATAATCGTTCCCCTCATTCTGGCCCAGTTATATGCAGGCGCTGTCAACGACCAGGCTATTTTGCTCGTGATTGTGATGGGGAACGGAGGTTCCCGCCCCCTCCCCAGCCTACTGCTGGCCTCTATACAGCTGAGAATAGACGTCCTCGTTCCCCCAGACCGTCGGAAAACTAGTTCCCACCAGGTCGCGGAGTCACAGCCTGGGTGGGGAAGAAATTGACTCGAGTAAAATGGCCACACACCGTTCAGTTTCTAATTTGATTTCATCTTGTCCACATGTGATTGCCCTTATGGGGGAGTTTCGGTACCTTGCTTGGTGGATACAGGTTCGATGGTGACGACAATTACCGAAAGCTGTTTCCGCCAACATTTTGAACCGTGGGGTCAGGATCGCCTTCAAAATTGTCAATGGTTACAGCTTCGAGCCGCTAATGGGCTTAGCATTCCATATGTTGGATATTTGGAGCTAGATGTGGAATTTTGTGGCCGGCTGGTCATCGGGTGTGGTGTCCTTGTTGTTCGGGATCCTCCTGGTGGCATGAGTTTGGATGTTCCTGGGGTATTGGGATGAACATCCTTAGCCGGTGTTATCAGGAGCTTTTTGGGCAACATGGCAGCGCTCTCTTTGATTTACCTGTGATTACACAACTGCCTGATGTGTCCAGTGCATTGCAATATTGTCATCAGGTAAATGCTAAGAAACTCTCTGTTCATGTTGGAAGTGTGCGTGTACGCGGACGTAGGGTGTGTCGTATCCCAGGTGGTACAATGAAGCTGGTGGCTGCCACCTGTGCAGCTTTGGACCCCGGCAGTACTGTTTTGTTTGAGCCCCCTGAGTCAGGCCTCCCAGCTGGTCTTCTAGCATCACCTTTGGTAAGGGTAAATCGAGGGACAGTTTATGTTCCTGTAGTGAATGTTGGCACAGTGGAGGTAGTTCTTCGCCCTACCACAGTGGTAGGTTAACGTGAGGGAGGTATTTATGGTCAGTTTGCCAACAGAATCAGTGAGGAAAAGCCATTAGCTGCTACAGTTCAGTCTCATAGTGTAGCGGGTGCTCATTCCTTGTCCCATCAGATCGAATCCCTTGATTTATCGGTGTTGTCAGGTCCAGAGCAGGGTCAGGTTAGAGCCCTTCTGCAGAAATATCAGACGGTGTTCTCAGGTCATGAAGGCGATCTAGGTTCTACTCGCTTGATATCTCATGACATACCTTTGATAGATAATGTCCCAGTTCGTCAACGGTACCGACGAATTCCTCCTTCAGAGTATGAGGTGGTAAAAACTCATATAAACCAGCTATTGGAGGCTGGAATAGTGCGGGAAAGTTGTAGTCCTTATGCTTCGCCCATTGTTTTGGTAAAAAAAAAAGGACGGTAGTCTGCGCATGTGCGTGGACTACCGTCACCTAAATGCCAAGACAAGAAGGGATGCATTTCCCCTGCCTCGTATCGAGGAGACTTTGGACTCCTTGGCTGGGGCACGTTGGTTCTCTACATTGGATTTAGCCAGCGGGTACTTGCAGGTTCCAGTCTCAGAACCAGATAGGTCAAAGACTGCATTTTGTACTCCGTTTGGATTATTTGAATGGAACCGTATGCCTTTTGGCCTTTGTAATGCCCCAAGCACGTTCCAAAGGTTAATGGAGTGACTATTTGGTGATCAACGGTGCCAGTCCTTTATACCTTGATGATGTTGTGGTGTTTTCCTCTTCTGTAGCTCAGCACTTGGACCGATTGGAGATGGTCCTGGGTCGCCTGGAGAAGGAGGGACTCAAGGCAAAGCTGGAGAAATGTGCTTTCTTTAAGCCTGAAGTGAAGTTCTTGGGGCATGTTATATCTGCGCAAGGGGCCGCAACTGATCCATGTAAAATTGAGGCTGTTGCACAATGGCGTTGCCCTGAGACGGTGTCTGAATTGCGAACTTTCCTTGGCTTTGCAAGTTATTATAGGCGTTTTGTGGAGGGATTTGCCAAATTGGCAGCACCCCTGCATAGGCTGGTGGCTGAAGTGATAGGAGGTAAGGCAGGTAAACGAAGAGGGCAGAGTTTGACTAATGCATGGACAGAGCAGTGTCAGACAGCATTCGAGGACTTGAAAGGGAAATTAACATCTACCCCAGTACTTGCGTATGCAGATTTTTCTAAAACCTTCATCTTGGAAGTAGACGCCAGCCATGGGGGTCTGGGTGCCGTCCTCTCTCAAGAATTTGAAGGTAAGGTACGACCAATAGCATATGCCAATCGTAGTTTAAGGCCCACTGAGCGAAATATGAGTAATTACAGCTCAATGAAACTAGAGTTTCTCGCTCTCAAGTGGGCCATGGTTGAAAAATTCAGGGAATATCTTTTAGGTCACAAGTGTATTGTGTTCACTGACAATAATCCCCTGAGTCACCTGGGCACAGCAAGGCTTGGAGCTACAGAACAGCGCTGGGCTGCAGAGCTGGCTGCATTTAACTTTGAGGTAAGATATAGATCAGGAAGGAGTAATGGTAATGCAGATGCTCTCTCCCTCCAGAACCCAGTCATCCAGGGTGAAGTCAAGGAGTTAGCTGCTGGCGTGACCATTCCTGAGTCACTGTGGCAGGCCATTGGCATAGGAGTTGCAGTTCAGGCAGATGTGAGGGCCGTTAGTGCTTTGCCAGGTTATTCTGCTTTGGACTTAAGGTCTATTCAAGAGGCTGATCCTGTTATCAGCCAGGTAATAAAGTTCTGGGAGCGGGGTCAGCGACCAGGGTCAGCAGAGTGGCGACAGCTAGATAAACCAGTTTTGAGTCTTCTCCAGCAATGGAATCGATTAGAAACAAGAGAAGGAGTTTTGTATCGGAGGATATTCCGCCCTGACGGAGGTGAAGAGTGTTACCAATTAGTGTTGCCTGATGTTTTAAGGGATGAGGTATTGACACAGTTACATCAACAGCATGGACACCAAGGGGTAGAACGCACCAGTGAGTTGACGAGGCAGCGGTGCTATTGGCCAAATATGCTGGCTGATATTACACGTTGGTGCCAAGAGTGTGAACGGTGCCAACTTGCTAAAGATAATCGGCCAGTAGCACGTGCTTTCATGGGCCACCTATTAGCTTCAAGGCCTAATGAAGTCCTTGCCATTGACTTCACGGTACTGGAACCTTCATACTCTGGCCAAGAAAACGTATTAGTCATGACTGATGTGTTTAGTAAATTTTCTATGGCAGTGCCTACTCACGACCAAAGGGCTGAGGCTGTGGCACAAGTCCTGGTTGAGGAGTGGTTTTACAAGTTTGGTGTCCCAGGCCGCCTTCATTCAGACCAGGGCGTAATTTTGAATCTGCGCTCATTCGTTAGCTTTGTGAGCTTTATCAGGTAAGGAAATCTCGTAGCACCCCGTACCATCCAGCCGGTAATGGACAATGCGAGCGATTTAATCGCACGTTGCATAATTTGTTGCGAACATTGCCTTACTCTCGTAAAAGAGACTGGGTGTCCTGTTTGTCTCAAGTAATCTTTTGTTACAACACCACTCCTCACCAAGTGACTGGAGAGTCCCCATATTACCTAATGTTTGGTCAAGAACCCCAGTTGCCGATAGACTTTTTGCTAGGTAGGGTGCCCGAACCTGCTGCAGGAAGTGTACACAGTTGGGTAGTGGAACATCGTAGGCGATTGCAGGTTGCCTTTGAGGGGGCACGGGAACGGCTGAAGGCTGCAGCAGATCGTCGGAAGAGGCAGCATGACCAGCATGTACGTGATCTACCCTTGGCTGAAGGTCAGTTAGTCTACCTGAGAGATAAGGTAGTGCGGGGTCGCCATAAGATCCAGGACTTATGGAGTTCAGTGATCTATCAGGTGGTCCGCCCTCCCGAAGAGGGAGGTGTAGTTTATATCATTGCACCGGTTACAGATCTGAGCAAGATAAGGAGAGTGCATCGTTCTCTGTTGAAAGCTTGTGTTCAGCGAGAGGTTTTGCCTTTCGAGCAATGCATTGGCAGTGTAGAGAACCAAGAGGATCCTCAGGAGTACGTAGAGGTAGATGATGTTGATTTGGTGATGTTGGTGCCTGAGACTCCTCAGACTATTCAAGGAACGGAGTGTCGAGATGTTGGGCGCTTGGTACAGTCGGGGATCCAAGAGGAGTTGTCATCAGCAGGTATTCCTCCTGTAAGTGCTGTCCCAGTAGAATCAGAAGGTTCTCAGAATGAGGTGGTGGTAGTACCTCGGCGCTCTGGCCGAACTAGGGCAGGTCAGCATTCAAATCCTCATCATCTTCCTCAGGCTGTAAGAGAAGAGAGAAATGGAGCATATGCTAGTTCTGAGACGGTCTCCAACTCTATTTCAGGTTTGTTTAGGCCTTGGAGTTGATGTGGTCAAGGGTTTTCCCATTTCTTTTTAGTCCAACGTCGTGGCGCCGATGCAAAATGGAGGGGTAGATGTGGAAGTTGTTACGTCACCTGCTGTGTTTAGCCAATTGAGGGCGCTCACAGGCTACACTCTAAAAACTGCTGGGTTAAAAACAACCCAATTTGGGTTATTTTGACAACCCAGCGCTGGTTCAAAAAGGGACAAACCCAGCGCTGGGTTATTTTAACCCAACCAGTTGGGTTATCATATTTAACCCAGCCTGCTGGGTTGCCTTTTTTATGGTTTAAAATTACTATATTGAAGGGTTCAAAAACCAGAGCGGGTGTTTTTTTATCACTGTATTTCAGAAGGAAAACTACTGTATTTAGAAAATGTTCGATATCATTTCGCATGTGCAGTTGCCAGCTTACCGGAGAAACCTACCTCTCCCGCTCTTAGCGCCTCCTGCTGGCAGAAAATAAACTCGCAGTGCAGCCATGTGGGGAAACAATGCATTTCTACGTTAAAATTAACCCAAATGGAGCTAGGCATTAAACCTACAAATGTTGTTCATTTTAAATATCACTTTTACACACAAATAATAATTATCAAAAGGAAAATATTTATTAAAAACAAGAGAAAAGTCAAACAGTAACATGTTAGAAGAAATGCAGAAAAGGATGACATTAACAGCTACAGAGTTCATAAAGCATTGAACATTTGATTAATATAACTTAAGATCAAATTGGACTTTGTTCAATTGTATATATTGTATAAAAATATACGAAAACACATACAATAAATTTACAATTAGTTAGGTTTTTTTCCAACTATTCTGGCATGACAGTACACAAATAAATCACAACATTAACTTTGATATTATAACATTTAACAGATGCATGTGTGTGTGTGTGTGTGTGTGAAAGAATGTGAGCAGGTGTATGAATGACAGAGTGTAAACTCTTCTACTAAACAACACAGAAAAAGCATTTAACTTTTTTTTTTTTTTAATTATACACCTACAGTTTGTTTCATAGTCCATGAATACAGATCATGCATCACGGTCAATTTTCATGATCTCTTTAGCATATCTGATGTAATCATGAAGAAACCCCATCAGCACAGCATCTGACATCTTCTACATCATCCAGGGCAGCGTCCTCCTTTAAAACCAGTGCTGTTTAGGGGAAAGAAGATTCTCCTCTCTGACCAGGATTCATCCCAGTCACCGCCTGCTCTTCATCAGTGGCCTAAGAGAAACACATTTGAAAAATTAAACATTTAATTAAACTATCCAACTTCAGGTAGAGGTGTATTCACATCCGTAAGGATAGGTAAATAATCGGATTTAAAGTTTCAACACTTTGTGCGGTTGTTTAATGTCTCAGTCCACCACAGTGCTCCAGAATGCTATAATGGCAGCACTAGTGTGAGGACATGCGATATTGTTTGAATAAATATTGCTTTCAGAAAGCTTCTTTACAGAAACATTAAAACAGACATGACATTCACATACCTCACAATATTCATGTAGATGGAGGGCTGCTCTTCAAACCGTTAGTTCACCAAATAATTAAAATGTTCATAATTTACTCTCCCCATGTTTTTCCAGACTCATACAAACTCTGCTCATTTTTTGGAAAACATATGAATATATTTAATATTCTCTTTTTGTGTCCTCCATTGCTGGTCTGAGAGACCAGTATTTTATTTTGAACATGCATGTTTGCTATCATATAATTTAAGATGTATTCATATTCACATTACTTCTACAATAACTCTATATTTATGAAGCTTGAAAATACTGATTATCTAAACTATAAATGGATTAACAAATATTATGAGAAAACTGAAAATGTATTAATTTATGTTGTAAAGACAGACAAAAGTCTTATAGGTTTGGAATGACTTGAGGGCAAGTAAATGATTTTTTGTGTGAACTTTACCTCTAAGAGCGAAGACCAAGAATAATGACTCTCCAAATCAGACAACTCCAAAGTTGGTTTGATTTCTGCAATAAAAAACACAGACATCAATGGTCTAAATGAAATGAGCACGTAATCACACTGTTGTTGCATCAAAATGTGAAGTAAACTGGCAGGAGACAACAGAAAAATGTATTTTCTAAAAATAACTTACATAAAATCTCAAAGGAATGATGCTCTCCCATGTCTCTTGCTTTTAACATCTACAAAAACAAAAAACAAAAATTATTTTACTCTTAGTAAAACACAACAACAACTGATAACATGAAATTATGAAGTTTACTTGCCTTAAACGATCTTTCCCTCTCTTCAGAAGAAGCTGAGAAAACCTCCTCCTCACACAAGCAGACTTCTGTGTCCTTAACTCCAGTTATTTTGAGTTCTGCAAAGAGGGACATCAATGGTTTCAATAAAATATTAACATACATATACATATATATATATATATATATATATATATATATATATATATATATTATATATATATATATATATATACACACAGACAGAAATGTGAAGTTAACAGGCAGGACACAGCAGAAACATTAATTTTCTAAAAAAAAAAAAGTAATAATAACTTAACTTACATCAGTCTCAAAAGAATGAAGTTATCTTGTCTCTGGATTCCAACATCTAAAAAAACAAACATTATTTTAGTCTTAGTAAAAATAAAAATAACGATGTTATTCTGAAGTTTACTCTCCTTAAACCGTCTGTCCCTCTCTTCAGAAGAACACCTCCTCCTCATCCTCACACAGATCTGTGACTCCTCACACAAACAGCTTCTGTGTCTTTAACTCTCAGCGCGAGGACAATGAAGACAGGAGCTCGACAAGAAATATTACATGTAAAACATACTTTTTAACAGTTACCACTTTAACAGCCTCAAAATAATTATGCTAGTCTTTACTACACAATGCCGTTTCCTTTAGGAGACAAACATACATTCAGTTTAACCGCGAAAAAAAAGACAAATTAACATGAGCGTAACCGTGACCATAACTGTCTATTAACGCCTCAAAAAGTACAGATAATGTAAAATCTTATGTAAATATGACAAAATACATTCACAGACGTTATATTAAAAGTACATCCTCCGTTCAGTAACGTTATATGAGGCAGTTAAGACCTCCGTGTCTGAGGCGAAAACCGCGTCCGTTTTTTTTTTTTAATATATATACTTATTTTCAACCCAAACTTGGGTTAAAACATCCCAAAGTCCTATCCAACGCCCTCAACCCAGCAGTTGGGTTGAAAAAACAACCCAGCGTTTTTTAGAGTGTATAAAAAGGTAAATGATGTGCTACCTGAGATACGTCACATGTTGAATTGTTGCGTCGGTAACGCGTTTCCGTCACTTCCGCACTTCCGCCATTCCCTGGCGCTATCAAACATCAAGGTAAGCAGAAAGCGCTTCTAGTGTGTTGGCTGTGGCTCCATTATTTGGTTAATACTAGTGGTGGGCAGAGCGAGGCTTCATGAAACACTGAAACAGTTGAAGCAAAGTGCCGTATTTGTTTCGAGGCTTCGAAACTTTACCGACACCCGTCTCCACGGTGACACCTAGTGGCCAATTGCCCATGTTATCTGAAACAACTTTGACAACAAGCCATTTAAAAATAAATAAAAATATTTTGTTTTCGTTAATGTGGTGATATTTTTAAATCCTATAATAATATCCTATATTATCCTATATCATAATAATAACTAGGTTATTTTGGTCATGAAAAATGAATAAAACAAATAAATCCACATTGGTCTAATTTTTTTTTTTTTTTTTTTAAGATTTTTATTCAAAAATATTAATTGCTCTGCTGTGGAAGGGCTTAGCCTACTTCTTTTTTTACTGATAATTTCTCCAGCCTTAGAAAAAATCCTCTCACAATCCTCTTGCTGGCATGCATAGATATTTTTTAGCAAGGACATACAAATGAGGAAAAATCACAGCTCTCTCTTTCCAGTAACTTAGTGGATCATGGGTTCTTGGCAAAAATGCATCTTTTAGGTACTTTTTAACTTCTACTGTGGCATCTGCTGTGGCACTGTGTATCGCCTGGGTTTCATGGATACGACTATCAAAAAGTTCCCATAAACTGTCCTGGGTTTCTGTTGTTGATGTTGTTGTTGATGATGATGATGATGGGCCTGATGTTGACTGTGGCTCTGAATGAAAGTAAAAACAACAATTAGTTACTAAGTCTAAACTGACAGCATATATGAAGTATAAGTCACATAATTATTCAGATGACATAACTCCATAATGTCAGATGAAGAGTGAAACTGCTTACCAGGAGTTGGTGTGTTTGAACGCATCAGCGAAGCACACTCCAGTGTGATCTGCTTTTCAGCCTCCTGGGCTTTGGCAGGATTTCCAAAACCAACATTTTTGAACCTTGGGTCCAGCAGTGTAGCCAGAGCCAAGGCTCTGAATGACTCGTACCCACCACATCTTGAGTGCAGACCTTCTTGCAGGTGTGTGCCTGTTCAAAACACAAGCAAACCATATTGGTTATATTGATAAAAAATAATATGACAGTTGTGGCCAATACATTACATACAGTAGTATGGTCATTGTGGCCTACCTAATTGTGCAGTTGATTCCTGTGCTGATTGGCCTTTTTTCTGCGATAGCTTGTGCTGCAACATCCTGTAAAGTGGTATGAGCTTTGAAGCAGACACTCTAAGTTCCTCTGACAACTCTGTCGTTGCGAGTTTGAAAGGCTGCAGTAGTGACAATGATTCTTGTATAATGTTATACTCAAAACTTGTCAGCGGAGCAGTATCACTGTTTAAATTTGATAGCGCTGCACCCACTGGCTCTCGTTGCTCATACAAGCGCTGCAACATGTCGTAAGTGCTGTTCCATCTTGTGTCCACCTCCTGCATCAGTTTCAGAGCTGGTCTGCCCATCAAGCTCTGCATCTCCACAAGCTTGTCCTTTGCTTTGCAGCTAGATCTAAATAACCCCACTATCTTTCTGGCTTTCTGTCGTATTTCATTGATGAGTGGGGTTTGATCTAGGGCCTTTTTTACAATTAAATTGTGGGCAAAACATGGGACATGCCGAAGGTTCAGTAGCTGGGCACTTAAGATCATGTTGGATGCATTATCAGTCACCATACACTGAACTTTGGTGGTTATTCCCCACTCGGCCATTAGCAAAGCTTTAGCCTCCATGAGATGCTGGGCTGTGTGTGTTTGGTAAAACCTCCTTACACCCAGTACAACAGTTGCCAGCTTTGCCTCTGGTGTTGTGTAGTGGCAAGTAACACCAAGGTATCCGTCCATATTAATGGAGGACCACATGTCAGCTGTAAGGCTAACAAAATCTGCCTTTTTTAGGTCCTCCATTGTCTTCTCCTTAGAAATGTTGTACCTTTCGGTTACCATCGTTTTAAGTGCCTTCCGGGATGGGAGGACATAGCTTGGATCAAGTTTGTTCACAAAAGCCATGAAACCCTCATCCTCCACGATAGTGAAGGGCTGCAAATCCTTTACCACCATGTCTACAAGAGCCTCATCCAATTCCCTCTGTCTGCCTTTTAAAAGAAAATAAAGATAAAAGATTAAAAGTACTTTCACAAAACTAAATTTCAAAAAAAATAAAAGCTTTTTCAAGTTTGGAAAAGTGTATGCTCAGTGTGCAAAGACAGATCAAATACAATATAAAATTACAACAATTAGGAAAACCAAAATGTTGTCTTCAAGCCTATAAAAATATCTATGTAATACAGTGACTAAGTTTGTGAGATGTTACATTTACATATTCAGAGTGAAGCTGTTTTCAACATGATTGGGAGTTTTGGAAAAGATTGACGTTACGTTGTAAGGCTGGTGGACACAAGCCTAAGTCTATTTAAAACTATGGACTTTCTAAACAGTGTTACATGAAGTAGATATTATATCAAACAATGTATACCTTGTTTAGATGGCCCAGCAGTGTCAGTAGCAGGCCTAGGTACAGGGGGAATGTTACCATCCTCTGCACACTGCAAAATGGCAGGATGAGTGCTCCTCAAATGGCGCATCATGGATGATGTATTGTTGAAGTAGGCTAACTGCCTATCACAATACATACATCTCACTTTATTTGGGGTTTCCAAATGAAAATGCTCCCACACCACAGATTTACGGCATCTCTTCTGTGGAGCCTCCATTTCTCTGTATTCTATTAATGTCTATATATATATATATCTATCTATGAATCTATATATTTATGAAAGTATATATATATATATATATATATATATATATATATATATATATATATATATATATGAATCTCTCTCTCTCTCTCTCTCTCTCTCTATATATATATATATATATATATATTAATATATGAATCTATATATAAATTTATATATCTATGAATCTATCTATCTATATATATATGAATCTATCTAAAATCTATATCTCTAAGTACTGTGCTATCTGTCAATATCTAACTTAGCCTATATAAATATGTCACTATATCTATCCTAACTATCTGTCACTGTCTTTAGTTTATCAGTAAATATATTTAACTTAAATGTAACCTAAATATAACTAACTAAATCGCACTATAAATGTCAATAAATCGTAAACGCTATCTCAAAATCTTTCTCCTCTCACAAAAACCCACGAGGTGAAGGTGCATTAACTCCTCTTTTAAACTTTGTGGCAGTTGAGACAGATGTGCGATTGTGTGGTTTGTTCCCGCCCCTGTCAATCAAACGCAGACTCGGCAAGCGTGCCACCTGTCGGTCGAGACACTTATGAAACGCGCAGAAGCTTCGTTTAGCCATAGTCACGTGACATGGGTGTTTTGAATCACAGTTCGGAGCAGTGTTTCGAAACATCTACGCTTCGGGATCTCGACACTGTGTCGAAACGTTAGTTTCGCGTCAGCCATCCCTAATAAAATTGAAGAAACAAACAAAAGAAAAGTGTTATTCACTCATATATTTCAACACCAAATTATGAATTGACTATTATAGCAACAAGTCAGTCTAGTAGATCATGCTTGACAGAAACCGTCATAGTCACTTGACCATGAAGATTAATATTGCTGTAACAGATGTATCATAAAGATACAAATATAACAATGAAACAAAAGTTGAAGTACAAAAGTCAAGGGTCAGGAGCCCAACTAAAGCAAACACTGATCTCCACAATGGTGACGTCAGACGAAACAGTAACATTATCATCTAAATCTCTGTAATTCTCAATAAGATTTTTTCATCTCTGATCTCTGATCTGATAGAAATAAAGTCAGTCTGGTTAGTAATGAGTGAAGTTGATAAAGCTGTTTGTTGATTGTTTAAATCTTCAGTTGATTTCATCTAAAGCTGTGGCTGAAGTCAGTTGTATTTCTTGTGTTTGTCTTGTTTCTTTTTTCTTCAGTGATTCTACTCGTTAACAGCAGCTGTTGATCATTGTCTGAATTCACTAATTAGTTTTCATTCTCTCTGTTAGGTGGACTATATTAGTAAACTCATGTGGAATAGTGAATGAGGGTGTAGGGTGTGATTTGAAACACAGCCGCTGAGTGTCAACTTTGAACGTTGTTAATTTACGATATATAGCAGCAGGCTACCTTCTCGAAAACGATGAATATTACCCAGAATGCACTGTTTTACTGAAAAACAGTATGTTACTGTCGAAATTTGGCCGTTTTTTTACAGCGATTTTTAACAGTGTATATTCTATCGCCATTCACCAACCCTACCCCTAACCCTAACCTTCACATGAAACTTGCATTTTTACTTTCTCAAAAAAACCTCATTCTGTATGATTTATAAGCGTTTTGAAAAATGGGGACATGGGTAATGTCCTCATAAGTCACCCTCTCCTTGTAATACCTGTGTCATAGCCATGTCATTATACAGAGTTGTGTCCTGATATGTCACAAAAACATGCACACACACACACACACACACACACATCCTTGTTTTTGTTACTTTGTGAGACCCCATGACTGGGACATCACTTGTGGGATCCACCTTTTCTAGAAGAGGTATGCTTCTTAAAAAAAATCACGCAATATCAGAACACACTCATAAACACAAATCTCACTTGATAATCTCAAATTTGAGAACTTTTGCACAAGACCTGACTGGGACGGCACATGTGGGGTCCTAAACTGGTTTTCCTTCCTTGTGGGTCCATCTACACACACTTCCAGTTTTACATACTTCATGAGGCCATGCCTTTACGATTCAGTAGTTGTGGGGCCCTTTGCACATTGTCTTTTAATTTAATAAAAATCTATATCCTTTACTTCAGAGTAAAAAAAAAAAAACAAGTCAGAAAAAAAAAAACAAGTCAGTTGACCACTGTTTTAGACACTGTCTTCATTCTGCCTGCTGTTTGTGGCATAATCCCTTTTGATTGGTTTGTGTTTTACCAGCCAACACCAATAAACCTCCATTGTATCAGTTACTGAAAAGTTGCTTTTGTATAGAAGCGTCTGCTAAATGATTAAATGTAAATGTTTAATTACATTATGACAATATAGTATAGTAGAGTTAAACTAAAGTTGTATTGATAGGCAAAATGGCAATGTTATTAGCATTATACAAATTGTATTTGGAATAATAAAAAAAATGTTCTATTAAGTGGAAATAATGAAACTGTGTTAATCACAAGTTTTGATGATTTCAATCACTGTGACCCTGTCCAAAGGCTGTCCTCTCAGAAAGAGTAACATACAACTAATATAAAAGAGAAGAAACCTAACACGTTGAAGTAAGAAATAAAAGACAGACATGTGACTGCACTGAAGACTCTTTATTAACACTGCTAAACATACACACTGAACAAAATGATAAACGCAACACTTGTTTTGTCCCAATTTTTCATGAGCTGAACTCAAAAGATCTAAGAGATTTTCTATGTACACAAAAGGCCTATTTCTCTCAAATATTGTTCACAAATCTGTGTTAGTGAGCACTTCTCCTTTGCTGAGATAATCCATCCACCTCACAGGTGTGGCATATCAAGATGATTATTCAACAGCATGATTATTGCACAGGTGTGACTTAGACTGGACACAATAAAAGACCACTCTAAAATGTGCAGTTTTATCACACAGCACAATGCCACAGATGTCTTTCATGTCACAGAAGTTTACAGATGGATTCAGCATCATGGCCAGCTTAGCAACCTAATGAATCACAAACAAAACTGAATTGTTTGTGATTCCTTAGGTTGCTAAGCTGGCCATGATGCTGAATCCACCTGTTGTTGCTTTTAATCACTGGATGGGAGCTGTCAGTTTCGCACCCTCTATACTTGCGACATTGTGCTGTGTGATAAAACTGCACATTTTAGAGTGGTCTTTTATTGTGTCCAGTCTAAGTCACACCTGTGCAATAATCATGCTGTTGAATAATCATCTTGATATGCCACACCTGTGAGGTGGATGGATTATCTCAGCAAAGGAGAAGTGCTCACTAACACAGATTTGTGAACAATATTTGAGAGAAATAGGCCTTTTGTGTACATAGAAAATCTCTTAGATCTTTTGAGTTCAGCTCATGAAAAATGGGGGCAAAAACAAAATTGTTGTTTATATTTTTGTTCAGTGTAGTTACTTTCAGCATGGTGCTTTTGGTGAATTATACCTGCAGCTCAGTAGCATCTTATAAAATTGTATCTGTATTGGGATTTCCTTGTGACACCTTCTTACTCCCAAGTGCTCACGGATCTCTCACAGACTAAACAACCAATCAGTAACTCATTACAATGTAACACTGTCGCTCATAAGCTAATGACGACATAAATGGACAGGAAAACACTTGTCTATAACTATAGACGATAAAAGAGCAAGCTGGAATCTGAAGAATTAGTTGACTGAAGAATCGACACCAACTGATAACTACTATAGATTTCATTCGTCAATGGCCAGATATCCTAAAACAAGACTCAATGACCTGATACAGCATTTCATCATACAAAACTGAAATCAATGAAGTACATCATGCATTTTGAAACTACATCAGAATTTATCCTCTCCCAAATATTAATAAGAGCACAAGTGTTGCATAAGATAATATATTTGGTAAAATGCAAAAAATTCATAATAATGTCGGTCTTTTCTCGCTGTCAATAGTCTCTTGTTCTCCATATCTCGTGTCCAAGATACTGTACCTGCTAATGTTCAACCTCATTCCCTCTCCAACTATAAAACTGACCCCGTCTCTCTGAACCTTTACCTTTAGAACTAAAACATCTGATTTCAAAACCACCTTTTTGTCCAGATGTTGAAAGCATTCACTATGGGATTACATTTAAAATTCCATAAAATCTGACAATTTTTACATTTAACCATTTACAACTTTATACTTTGGGTGTACTTTATACTTGCGGCTCAGGAACATAGCTCAAATTTTCCTTTGCAGAGCAGATATCCGGTTTTTTATGTAAAATTTAATAGCCAGCCAGTCCCTCCGTTTTAGGGCTTCCGGCTCAGATTTGAGGCACAAATCGCAGGCAGCCTTTCCTGGAACACGACACGATTCAATGAAGTGCATCATGTGTTTTTCAACTGCATCAACCTCCACCTTCTCCCAATTCTTTTTCTTGACCATAACCAAACTCATAAATAAATCACCTGCTAAAACAGTTCCTTTAATTTAAACTGAGTTCTTCACTACAAATACTGTTAAAGAACAGTAGCACTATGTTTCAGTTAATCAGATCATTCACACAAGTCACCATTTTTTGGAGATGATAAGTTTTTCTTTGTGTCATTTCGCATCTGACTGCCTGAAGTACATGGTGACACGGCTGTGTCCACAACACAGTCCTTGTTCCTTGGATGCTGACTTTCATTTTGAGATGTCACATTGTGTGGTGAGGCCACCCTTGTGCAATCTGTTTAATTAAAAAAGAACAAATATTGCATGTGAGCCTATTATGATTAGTATAGTCTTCATAAGTATACAGTGCCTATAGAAAATCACCATACTCTGTTGAAATCCTTATCTTGTGTCACATTAAACCCTGGAAATTAATACATACATATACACACACATATATACATACATACATATATATATACATACATACATATATATATATATATATATATATATATATATATATATATATATATATATATATATATATATATATATATATATATAAGGGCCGGGACTTTAACGCGTTAATTGAGATTAATTAATTACACAAAAAATAACGCGTTAACTAAGATTAATCAATTACAGAAAAAAAAAATCCCGCATTATTTTTGCACCGCGGAACGTTTCTCACTGGATTTGTTTCGGCGGACCGATTATACTGGAGCACCAACTAGCGTTCGCTTCGCATATCACTACTGTCTATGATATCACCGCAGCACATCGAGCCTCAAGTATCACCTCAACGCAAAACATATAGCAGCTAGCGTGGACTTTACACTTTATGTTGAACTATGTATTATTTTGTTGGTGCAACAGTTTATGTTGAACTCTTTATTGTTTTGGTCAAGGTTATTGAGAGTTGGACTTAGTATGTTATGGCCTCTGAAGCAACAGAGAGATTTTTTCTAATAGTCAGTGTTTCCAATGTTCTGAATGTAATTGACAGTATTGTGTTTTACTTAAAAAAACACTTTACAGAAGGTTCCAGCACCTATAAGCTTCCTGAACTTCTGAAATGTACTATTTGTAAATTGTTTCTAAATATGCTATTGCTACACTTCATGGCAAAAAATTGCACTGGTCTGCTAGACTTGGTTGAACAAAAATAAACAATATTTTGTTGCTTAAGCTTATGTATTCAGTCATTATTCAATGGTATACTATAAATCCATGTGAAAAAAAAAATACTTCTCACTGTTCTCAGGTCAAATATTTATATGCGATTAATTTCGATTAATTACAAAGCCTCTAATTAGAATAATTTTTTTAATCGAGTCCCGGCCCTAATATATACAGTATTGTTCAAAATAATAGCAGTACAATGTGACTAACCAGAATAATCAAGGTTTTTCGTATATTTTTTTATTGCTACGTGGCAAACAAGTTACCAGTAGGTTCAGTAGATTCTCAGAAAACAAATGAGACCCAGCATTCATGAAATGCACGCTCTTAAGGCTGTGCAATTGGGCAATTAGTTGAATTAGTTGAAAGGGGTGTGTTCAAAAAAATAGCAGTGTGGCATTCAATAACTGAGGTCATCAATTTTGTGAAGAAACAGGTGTGAATCAGGTGGCCCCTATTTAAGGATGAAGCCAACACTTGTTGAACATGCATTTGAAAGCTGAGGAAAATGGGTCGTTCGAGACATTGTTCAGAAGAACAGCGTACTTTGATTAAAAAGTTGATTAGAGAGGGGAAAACCTATAAAGAGGTGCAAAAAATGATAGGCTGTTCAGCTAAAATGATCTCCAATGCCTTAAAATGGAGAGCAAAACCAGAGAGACGTGGAAGAAAACTGAAGACAACCATCAAAATGGATAGAAGAATAACCAGAATGGCAAAGGCTCAGCCAATGATCACCTCCAGGATGATCAAAGACAGTCTGGAGTTACCTGTAAGTACTGTGACAGTTAGAAGACGTCTGTGTGAAGCTAATCTATTTTCAAGAATCCCCCGCAAAGTCCCTCTGTTAAAAAAAAGGCATGTGCAGAAGAGGTTACAATTTGCCAAAGAACACATCAACTGGCCTAAAGAGAAATGGAGGAACATTTTGTGGACTGATGAGAGTAAAATTGATCTTTTTGGGTCCAAGGGCCACAGGCAGTTTGTGAGACGACCCCCAAACTCTGAATTCAAGCCACAGTACACAGTGAAGACAGTGAAGCATGGAGGTGCAAGCATCATGATATGGGCATGTTTCTCCTACTATGGTGTTGGGCCTATTTATCGCATACAAGGGATCATGGATCAGTTTGCATATGTTAAAATACTTGAAGAGGTCATGTTGCCCTATGCTGAAGAGGACATGCCCTTGAAATGGTTGTTTCAACAAGACAATGACCCAAAACACACTAGTAAACGGGCAAAGTCTTGGTTCCAAACCAACAAAATTAATGTTATGGAGTGGCCAGCCCAATCTCCAGACCTTAATCCAATTGAGAACTTGTGGGGTGATATCAAAAATGCTGTTTCTGAAGCAAAACCAAGAAATGTGAATGAATTGTGGAATGTTGTTAAAGAATCATGGAGTGGAATAACAGCTGAGAGGTGCCACAAGTTGGTTGACTCCATGCCACACAGATGTCAAGCAGTTTTAAAAAACTGTGGTCATACAACTAAATATTAGTTTAGTGATTCACAGGATTGCTAAATCCCAGAAAAAAAAAATGTTTGTACAAAATAGTTTTGAGTTTGTACAGTCAAAGGTAGACACTGCTATTTTTTTGAACACACTCCTTTCAACTAATTGCCCAATTGCACAGCCTTAAGAGCGTGCATATCATGAATGCTGGGTCTTGTTTGTTTTCTGACAATCTACTGAACCTACTGGTAACTTGTTTGCCACGTAGCAATAAAAAATATACTAAAAACCTTGATTATTCTGGTTAGTCACATTGTACTGCTATTATTTTGAAAAATACTGTATATATATATATATATATATATATATATATTTTTTTTTTTTAAGGGTTGCACGATTAATCGCATACGATTGTCATGCGCCTCTCGTCAGTACAACCAGTTCTGTGATTAGTGGTAAATGTCCATCACCTGCTTTCAAATGGAGTGGCACTAAATATACTGAGCCGTATTTCACTGACAAGCTAAACAATCACATTCATAATCACAGATGAATAGCATGCGGTTATGAACATATTGTGTAGCTTGTCAACAAACATATACATATATAAAAAAAATGCTATGTATATGAACATATTACCCTTGACATCAAAGCAAAAATAACATTTAGAAAACAATTACAATTTAATTAGTGAAATATCGGGTTTGGTTAAGTCAGGGGTGTCCTGACAATTAACATGGTGTGTGATCTGGGAAGTGACTGGTTGTCACTGCATACATTAGCCCCTCCATTGAAGGGTTTGGACACCCCTGGGTTAAGTGGTCAGCGTTATAGACTGTTATAAACTTGGTCAGGTACAACCAGTCACTTCCCAGATCACACACCATGCTATTTGCAGTATTATCCCTGCTCATCTCAGGTCTGTTCGTACTGAACAGCTTTGCTTTAACAACCTACACCCGACAGGAGCTTTTGGATATCGGTGAGGACTTTTCCAACAGTTTTAATCACCAATCTTTGACTCATCCCTGAGATCGCTAGAACACCCGAGGCTACGCACTCTACCCAGCCAGCGGAAGTGCACGCAAGCGGCGTCGAGATCGTAAACAAAGGCGGGGGAAGCGCGGAGGTCTAAGAGCTAAGCTAAAGCTAACACCGCTCCGGCTCTCTTTACCCAGCATTTTCTTTGCTAATGTGCGGTCATTGGCAAACAAAATGGACGAGTTATGACTTTGCATCACCTGCAGCAATGTCATGGTTTTCACAGAAACATGGCTACACAGCGATGTAACCAATAATGCTATCGAGCTAGTCGGATGCTACATGGTCCAGGCAAAGAGAATGGCAGATGACTCCGGCAAGACAAGAGGTGGTGGATTGTGCATTTATGTCAACAAAGCTTGGTGTACGAACACTGTCATTGTTGGGAGACACTGCTCAGCTAACCTAGAGTTTCTCATGGTTAAATGGTTCTCATGGTTTTTATCTGCTGCGGGAGTTCACTTCCAACATTATAACCGCATTCTATATTCCACCGGATGCTACTGCCAATTAGTAAGTCATTAGTATTTAGTCATTAGCATTAGTAAACAACAGACTGCTTACACGTAGGCTGCTTTTATTGTCGCAGGAGATTTTAATCGCTGCAAATTAAAGACAGTGGTCCCCAAATTCCTTCAGCATGATTCCTGCCACACCAGAGGAGACAAAACTTTGGATCATGTTTACACAATCATTGATGGAGCTTACATCACGACCCCCCCACCCACCCTCAGACAGTCTGATCACCTTTCTTTGTTTCTCACCTCTAAGTATTCACCCCTCATCAACCGTGTGAAGCCATCAATGAGGACCATCAAAGTGTGGCCAACTGGACCAGACTCTTTACTTCAGGACAGATTTCAGTACACGCACTGGAGTATGTTCGCTTCTCAGGCTGCCTGTGGCTCTCAAACGGACATTGATATCTATACCTCCTCTGTTCTGGACTACATCAACTCCACCATTGACAGTGTTACAACAGAAAAACAGATCACAACAAGTCAAGCAACTCTACTCCAACGGTCACATACGTCTCCTTCCTTAACGAGCTAAATGACGTTTATGCTCACTTCAACAACAACAGCAAGGAGACGGCCACCAGAAATCTCAGCCTCTTCAGACCACCAACCCCTAAAACTCACATCCACAGATGTCCACATTGCATTGAGCTGGATCAACGCATGCAAGGCTGTTGGCCCCGATGGCATTCCTGGACGTGTACTTAGGGCATGTGCAGAGCAGCTTGCAGAGGTCTTCACAGATATTTTCAACCTGTCCCTCACCCAAGCAACTGTGCCAACATGTTTTCAGTCCACATTCATTTTGCCAGTACTGAAACACTCCTCCTTTAAATGACTACCACCCCAAGCACACCTCAAAGACTGCCTCACACCCTCACTTGACCCACACCAATTTGCCTACCGCAGAAATAGAAGAACAGAAGATGCAGTATGCACTCTGCAACTGTATTATGGACTTTCAGACCAGCAGACCTCAGCTTGTTAGGTCAGGCCACACCCACTCCACCACACTCAACACCGGTGTACCACAGGGCTGTGTGCTGAGCCCATTCCTCTACTCCCTCTACACCCACGACTGCAAGCCTGTGCATGGATCCAACTCCATCATTAAGTTTGCAGACGACACCATGGTGATTGGCCTCATCAGTGACAACAATGATCCTACAGTGAGGAGGTTCGGTACCAGGTCACATGGAAGCACGCATGACCCCATCCACATTAACGGGATGGTTGTTGAACATGTCTACAGCTTCAAGTTCCTGGGAACCACCATCTCAGATGACCTCTCCTGGACCACAAACACCTCCAGCCTGGTCAAGAAGGCTCACCATCGCCTCTTCTTCCTCAGGACACTGAAGAACAACCAGCCATCCTGGTGAACTTTTACCGGTGTGCGATCGAGAGCATCCTGACCAGTTGCATCACAGTCTAGCATGGGAACTGCTAAGTGGCTGACCGCAAGGCACTGCAGAGGGTGGTGAAAACTGCCCAGCGCATCACAGGGACACCACTTCCTGCTCTTAAGGACATCCAGAGGAAACGCTGTCTACATCGAGCTTGCAGCATTCTCAAGGACTCCTCTCACCCTGACCACGGACTGTTTAACCTCCTACCCTCCGGGAGGTGTTTCAGGAGCCTCTGGACAAGGACCACAAGATTCAGGAACAGCTTTTCCCTACAACTGTCTCCTTGCTGAACTCTGCCCTCTGACACCCACCAACACCCCCCACACCGACTCCTCACTTATTGTACTTATTACTCATTAGTAACTTATTACTTGCACTGTCTGTTCATCCAGAAACACTGAATAATCCATTTGCACACTGTAATATTTTCTATGCACTTTACTGTCCATTGCAATAGTGTAAATTATGTTCATATGTTCATATTTTCAGCCTATAGTGTACATACACTTTTACATAATCCATCTGTATAGTATGTTCATAGTACACCTATCTGTATATCATGCTAATAGTATTTAAAATCTGTACATTATGTCCTTAATACTACCTTATCTGTATATTTATTGTACATTTGTAACATATCGTAGACCTTGTATATTCTGTACTTATTATGTGTGCTTACTGCACTTCTGGTTAGATGCTAACTGCATTTCGTTGTCTTGTTCCTTACATGTGCAGTGACAAAGTTGAATCTAATCTACTACAGCTTATGTCATGTGGGGAGCGATTAGTTTTGTTTACTTCATAACTGACTGTTCCATGATGAGTACATTACTAGTGCATGGCAATGCAAAGAATACACCATGGTTGGAAAGGTCATTTGACAGTGAAACTTGAAACTTTTAAATTTTGACTAGTTAGTTGGTTGAAAGGTTAGATTCTTTTCTGTTTACAAAACAAATCTGCAACTAATCTTGGCAGCCCTCACTGTAAAACATTTGTCAGCTTTTGGTCATGTAAGGCCTGTGAATCTCAACCAAAGCTCCTTCACACTCTCTGACCATCATGATATAGATAAAAACAGCCTAATTTATGATGTTGAAAAGGAATTCAGAAGCTGCTGCTTTATATTACCTCAAAGCTTACACCCCATTCTAGGTGGAAGCATGAACGAGTTAGGATTTGACTTAGTAAAGAAAGGGAACATTCCTTTTTGGTAACCCAAATTCTGTTAAAAGAGCAGTAAAAATCATACTAAAACTGTAATTTGATCTTTCTGGAAGCAAATACCTCAGGCAGGAAAAACAGCTGCAGACATTCATCTACAAGTACAGCAAGTAATGAAATACATACCTGGCACGTTCTCCTCAAGCCAGGCCTCTTGGATTTCTTTGTCACACAGGATTGTCTCTAAAATAAAAAGGCAGGTAACAAAAGCCATCACAGCGCTATTCGGAGTGTACTGGAAAAACAATATCTGAATTTTCTTATATTTGTCTAATGAAAAGGCATTGGTACCATTTGGGGCGATGTTGATATCATCTAGGGTCTTTCCTTTAAACTCTGATAAACGCCCCTGCTCAAGGGCCATGAGAATCTTGCTGATCTTCGCAAGCTGGAGAGTGCCCTCAGGTAAACGATAAAACTGGCGATGGACTCTGATGTCATGGCCAAGAAAATCTGCCAGTTGATCAAGCTCGGTGTCATTCAGATTGAGTACTTTTGAGAGTGTAGCAACATGCTTCCTGAGTTTTGTAGAGGTGAGTGAGAGAGGGTTCTTGGCTCCACAAGCTTTCACAAAGTAACGAATGCAATCTGACCCTCTGTAGTGGGACACTGCATATGGCCTTGCAAACATGTATGGATTGTTATCAGCCACTCCACATTCTTTTCTCTTCTCCACAAGCAAATCAAGGGAATCCACCATCGCAGGGGTTAAGAGCACAGGCACCTTCCGCCCTCTTTTACCTCTTATTTCAAGTCTCACAAAATGCTTGCAGAGACTTTTCTCTAGCTCAGAGAGAGCTACATTGACATCTTCATGAGGAGCTGATTTGTCTCTTAGGATGAATGTTGAAACAGGCATTTTTGATACTTCCCCTTCTCTACGCCTGTTGAATAAAATAACTTGAGCCAGAGTCACTTTTGTCAAGTTAGCCCAGTTGCAAGATGAGCACTCTGATGTCAAGTCACTGTAGAACCGGTGCTGCGCGTCATCCAGGTAGCAATGCAGAGTTCTTACATCTTCTGTGAAAGGTAACAGCTGTGGGGAATTCCACTTGGACTCTGTGAGGCCCTGCAAGGCTTTGGCTGATATGAGCTCATTCCACCTGGCATCATACACTTGACGAAAGCAGCGAGCCGCTGTTGCACCATCATTATCACCTTCCATCATTGCATTGGTTTCAAGGAGCATGGACACATTTTTCAGTCCATGTCCAAGCTTTAGAGCAAGTGTTGCAGTTTTGTATTTGCCAGTTTCCTCGTTGAAACCTGCTGTGTGTCTTACTGCAGTAACTGCTAGCATGAAGTTTTCTGGTGTGACATAATCTTTGATAGTTTGCAGTGGTGTGACCTCTCTACCATGTAAACGCAGCCAACCAAGCTCCCTCAACTTTTGACGAATGTATTCATGCTTGCTGACATCGGCTCCAAGCCTGTTATATAGATGTTTTGCAAACTCCATGATGCAGAGATCATTTTTTACTTCAAAAGAGATATCATCTTGTGTCATATTGCTCACCAGCTTCCAAACACTTTCACTAACCACAGAGGGTGCCGGTTCAGCAAACGCACAGAGGGATTGGACTCTAGTTTTTCCAGGTTTAGATTTAACACTGCTAGGTTTGAATTTACAGCTCTGCATGTGTCTCCAAAGCACTCTTTTCATAAACAACCCTTGACAGTAGACACAGTGAATAAAGTCTTGACCCTCACATTTTTCTTTTGGTTGTTTGAAGGGAACAAGAATTCCAGACCCTGTTTTTATAACTTCAGCATTATGTGCAAAGTTTCCTTTGTTTCTCAGAAATTCAAGCTGCAATTTCCTTTGATGGGATCCCTTTGGAAAACTCAATGCTCTTGAAACCTCAATCTCTTTTAAGTGAGCACGCTCCAAGTGTCTGGATATTTTTTGGACCGCTGATCTACAATATAGGCAGTATTGTCGCTTGTTGTACATTCGAGATCCATTACTCTTTCTGACGACAGCAGGAACAAGTACTGATGCATCTCCAACTGTAGTTTTACCTGATGTGGAGCTGTCAGGAGCATGATGTTGGCTTTGTGTTATAGCAACAATTCTATCATTGTCCTGGAATTTAGCAAGAGATGTCTTGAATTTGCGCTTACATGGAAGTGAACAACGTACTGTTGCATCAGCTCGACTTTTTAATGATAGATCTTGGCTTACGTTACTATCCGTACTATCCCCACTTGTGGATGGGACATATTCTTCTCCACTGTCCTGGCTTGATTCACTTATTTTTTCAGATCCAACAGAAATCTTCCGATTAACCTATAAAAACATAATAACAAATAATCTACACAACACACGACTAGGTTTTTCCAATACAACAGTACTAGGTTAATTTTTGCTACACAAATGACAAATAGGGCTGGGCGATATATCTAACGATTTGATAATGCGGATCTAGTCAGTAAATCTGGTTCTGTGATTAGTGCTAAATCACCATCACCTGCTTTTAAATGGAGCAGCATTTAATAGATAGAGCCGTAGATCACTGACAAGTTACACAATATTGCGTTCATTATCCCAGATGAATCGCCTTCGATAATAAATGCGATATTGTGTAACTTGTCAGTGATCTACGGCTCTATCTATAGCTGCTCCATTTAAAAGCAGGTGATGGTGATTTAGCACTAATCACAGAACCAGATTTACTGACTAGATCCGCATTATCATATCATTAGATATATCGCCCAGCCCTAATGACAAAATAGAATTCTGTAAGAATACCTTATTTTATCCTGCGCATTCTCATCTCCAATGACTTTTTTTTTTAGTTATTGCAAGTTTACATCTCTTAATTTTGTACATAAAAATGCTAACATTTTATAGTAAGACTTGTTTGCTTTTGATATATCTGTCTTGAATGTAATAAAAATCACGCGGGTCAAACAAAAGGAATGCATTACAATTGTGCTCATAGTAACTAGCTAAGTTAAGCTTCTCAATGGCTTAATTATTTTGACAGACATTGGGCCCTATTTTAACTATCTTAGCGCACAGCTTAACACAGTACACATTTAGACATGTCCAAATTCACTTTTGCTGGTTTGACGGTGTAAAAAAAAAAGTGTCTGTGCCCTGGGCGCATGGTCTAATAGGGTTGTACTCCATTGCATAATAATTGGGTGTGGTTTGGGCAAAAACATGCAATAATCCAACCAGAGTGTCAGAGTGCCTCTAGGAGAGTTATTCTTTCTGATACACTTTCCAATGTATTAAGATAGCTAAACACCAAGAATTATCCTGAACTCACCTCCCCTTAAGACCAGCACAAAAATGAGCACAGGGTGATTTGCTATTTTAACGACGCGAGCGCTTGATGGGAAATTGACAACTGCATTGGTCTTATACTAGCAAACACAGCTTGCGTCGGGATTAGTTCTGCATTGTGCCGGTGCCAAGATAGAGCCACTTGTTTCAAGCCCTGAGTATTTGACAGAATACAAAGGCCTGTTTACTTGCCATTTAAGGATTTACTGGCAAAATTACTTAACCTACTCATTGATGCAATTTGTTGCACTTTTCATGGGTAATGCATATGATAAAACACTTTCATAATAACAGTGTTGATTTTCAGAAACAACACTACTTATTAAGGAACATATATTCTTACACATCATGCCTTGCACTATGGAAGCTTACCAAAATGCTTCTTGACTTCCTAAGTCTTGACACAGTTTTATGTACAACGTTATCTTCCTCCTCATCTGTACTTGAGTCAAAACCTTTTCTTGTCCGCTTAAATTGTGGCACAATCATTTGAATATTTTCTTCATCTGGACTGTCAAAAAGCTCTTCAGACCAATTAAGAGTCTCCTCCATCTTAAAAAAAATGAAATGTTAGAATTTCACAGATTCTGAGGAATAATTGTGCTATTTTCTTACAAAACACTACAATGTGTCAGTAGCTGATAAAAATAACTGTTTGGTGAAATAATGAATAATTAACAAATAGAAATGAAGAGCTAGACCATGTACATGTTTAAAATGAACATGACAGATCAAAGCTGTCAAAGAGGCAGGTGTTTTGTAAAAATGCCATGTTCACACAGTTTCACTACATAAAAACACTGGACTTGACTAATTGAGAATAATTCTAAATAGGAACCAAACATGCAATAGGTGCCTATAAATAGAACAACTATCTGAAATAATGCTGCTTGCCTTACCAGAATGCGTTTAGTCCTAAGCCGTGACACATGTTCTCCTTGCACAGTACTTTTACTACTGAGGTGCTATAAAGGAGACACAAATTATACACAGGATGACATCTACTCAAAAAGTTCTGTAATGAAAACAAAAGATAATTGAAACTGTTAATGCAAATCAGAAAGAACCAACCTGTATGCTGCTAGATGGTAAATCTGAAACAGTATCAAGTTGTGGAGAAGAAAGATCTGGTCCAGAGGTGACTTCATCAGAGTCTGTGTACTCAACTAAGGAATTCATTGGTTTCTTTGTAACCTGAATTGCAATAACAAATGTTTTATGGTCAAGAGAACTTGTAAAATGGTTATAAATCTATACATAGTTGATTATTCTAATGCTCAAAAATAAAGATGTGATGATTGAAAAAACTGACATAATTATAGTAAAAAAAAAAAAAAAATCACAAAAACAATAACCACCATAACTTTCCTAAAGGGGGGATGAAAAGCTATTTCATGCATACAGAGCTCTTTACACTGTTAAAAGACTTAGATTCCCAAGCTAAACATGAACAAAGTTTAGAAGATTAAGCTGGACGTTTGATGGAGTGTCTGTTTGTTTATTGTAAATCCACTCCAAACAGCAATACACAAAGAGTGGGAAAATATGTTGAACTAAATGAATTATTTCATATTAAACGTAGGGGACATTCACAATGTAGTTTTTAACACCGATTTTTGATACCCAACCCTAATTGATAGCAATTGTTTATTTTGGATAAAGTTCTTTCCCCACATTTAAGCATGTAACAGCTTTCAGACGCACTTAACACAGCGTGCTAGTCATTTTTTTTAGCTCCGCCCAAATGATACGCCTCCATCCGCTTGTTTTTTTTTTTTTTTTTAGAAAGACTCGGAACAGCGCATCTTTCTTTTATAAATATGATAAAAGTAAAGACTTTTTGGAGATATGAAGGATGCAATACTACTCTATAAGAGTCTCAAGATTGACATGAGACTGACAGAAACTGAGTGTTTCATCCCCCCTTTAATAGAAAATACCCTATAATGTGAGTAACAACCAGCAGTAATTAACAAAGTTAGTAGCTCAAATAAAATCACTGGAAAAGGTTAGTGTAGAGCCCTTAGACTCACCTTCAGAATTGAAGGGGAAACCTCATTGGTGTGTTGTACCCTTGTGTTGGAACTTTCCACCAGTTCCTTGTTGTTGTGTTCAAAGGCCACATTGGTAGAATGCCCACCATCAACCTGTAACATAAATTACATTTAATAATTGTGAATTCAAACCCTAAAGCAGTAAACTCTTGAACTACAATGTTTGTACTAATTAAAACACACGACCAATAATTGGGCAAAATCAGATGTTTGATCATCAAACTAACAAAATTCAATGCATTGATTTAGAATAGAAAACTGAACATTCTAGAAGGCTTCTCAGCCATATTTATATTTGGACCCCACAAGGTTAGACCAGTGTATGTGTGTATAAACATGTGCCTATACACTACCATATGACCAAGTGATGGAAGAAATCTTTTTTTTATTTATTCTTTTTTTTTTACTTATTACCAAAAGAAACTCAAATTGAAAGGAATGTTTCTTGTTTCAATGACAAAATGAAAAGGAATTCAGAATTTCTAGAATTGATATTTGGACCCCACAAGGTTAGACTAGTGTATGTGTGTATAAACATGTGCCTATACACTACCATATGACCAAGTGATGGAAGAAATCTTTTTTTTTATTCTTTTATTCTTTTTTTTTACTTATTACTAAAAGAAACTCCCAATTGAAAGGAATGTTTCAGGAATTCGGAATTTCTAGAATTGATATTTGGACCCCACAAGGTTAGACTAGTGTGTGTGTGTATAGACATGTGCCTATACACTACCATATGACCAAGTGATGGAAGAAATCTGTCATTACCAAAAGAAACTAACTAACTAACATTAACCTAAAACTACGATCGCTGCTTCCCACTTGAATGGTGAAAGTGTATTGGCATGTTCACCAAACAAGAAGACTCACCTTCAGAATTGAAGGGGAAACCTCATTGGTGTGTTGTACCCTTGTGTTGGAACTTTCCACCAGTTCCTTGTTGTTGTGTTCAAAGGCCACATTGGTAGAATGCCCACCATCAACCTGTAACATAAATTACATTTAATAATTGTGAATTCAAACCTTAAAGCAGTAAACTCTTGAACAACAACGTTTGTACCCATTAAAACACACAACCAATTCATGTGCAAAATCCGATATTTCATAATCAAAAGAACTAAATTCAATGCATTGATTTTGAATAGAAAATTGAACATTCTAGAAGGCTTCTCAGCCATATTGATATTTGGACCCCACAAGGTTAGACCAGTGTATGTGTGTATAAACATGTGCCTATACACTACCATATGACCAAGTGATGGAAGAAATCTTTTTTTTATTTATTCTTTTTTTTTTACTTATTACCAAAAGAAACTCAAATTGAAAGGAATGTTTCTTGTTTCAATGACAAAATGAAAAGGAATTCAGAATTTCTAGAATTGATATTTGGACCCCACAAGGTTAGACTAGTGTATGTGTGTATAAACATGTGCCTATACACTACCATATGACCAAGTGATGGAAGAAATCTGTCATTACCAAAAGAAACTAACTAACTAACTAACTAACTAACATTAACCTAAAACACGATCGCTGCTTCCCACTTGAATGGTGAAAGTGTATTGGCATGTTCACCAAACAAGAAGACTCACCTTCAGAATTGAAGGGGAAACCTCATTGGTGTGTTGTACCCTTGTGTTGGAACTTTCCACCAGTTCCTTGTTGTTGTGTTCAAAGGCCACATTGGTAGAATGCCCACCATCAACCTGTAACATAAATTACATTTAATAATTGTGAATTCAAACCCTAAAGCAGTAAACTCTTGAACTACAATGTTTGTACTAATTAAAACACACGACCAATAATTGGGCAAAATCAGATGTTTGATCATCAAACTAACAAAATTCAATGCATTGATTTAGAATAGAAAACTGAACATTCTAGAAGGCTTCTCAGCCATATTGATATTTGGACCCCACAAGGTTAGACCAGTGTATGTGTGTATAAACATGTGCCTATACACTACCATATGACCAAGTGATGGAAGAAATCTTTTTTTTATTTATTCTTTTTTTTTTACTTATTACCAAAAGAAACTCAAATTGAAAGGAATGTTTCTTGTTTCAATGACAAAATGAAAAGGAATTCAGAATTTCTAGAATTGATATTTGGACCCCACAAGGTTAGACTAGTGTATGTGTGTATAAACATGTGCCTATACACTACCATATGACCAAGTGATGGAAGAAATCTGTCATTACCAAAAGAAACTAACTAACTAACATTAACCTAAAACACGATCGCTGCTTCCCACTTGAATGGTGAAAGTGTATTGGCATGTTCACCAAACAAGAAGACTCACCTTCAGAATTGAAGGGGAAACCTCATTGGTGTGTTGTACCCTTGTGTTGGAACTTTCCACCAGTTCCTTGTTGTTGTGTTCAAAGGCCACATTGGTAGAATGCCCACCATCAACCTGTAACATAAATTACATTTAATAATTGTGAATTCAAACCTTAAAGCAGTAAACTCTTGAACTACAATGTTTGTACTAATTAAAACACACGACCAATAAATGGGCAAAATCAGATGTTTGATCATCAAACTAACAAAATTCAATGCATTGATTTAGAATAGAAAACTGAACATTCTAGAAGGCTTCTCAGCCATATTGATATTTGGACCCCACAAGGTTAGACCAGTGTATGTGTGTATAAACATGTGCCTATACACTACCATATGACCAAGTGATGGAAGAAATCTTTTTTTTTATTTATTCTTTTTTTTTTACTTATTATCAAAAGAAACTCAAATTGAAAGGAATGTTTCTTGTTTCAATGACAAAATGAAAAGGAATTCAGAATTTCTAGAATTGATATTTGGACCCCACAAGGTTAGACCAGTTTATGTGTGTATAAACATGTGCCTATACACTACCATATGACCAAGTGATGGAAGAAATCTGTCATTACCAAAAGAAACTAACTAACTAACTAACTAACATTAACCTAAAACACGATCGCTGCTTCCCACTTGAATGGTGAAAGTGTATTGGCATGTTCACCAAACAAGAAGACTCACCTTCAGAATTGAAGGGGAAACAATGTTTGTACTAATTAAAACACACGACCAATAATTGGGCAAAATCAGATGTTTGATCATCAAACTAACAAAATTCAATGCATTGATTTTGAATAGAAAATTGAACATTCTAGAAGGCTTCTCAGCCATATTGATATTTGGACCCCACAAGGTTAGACCAGTGTATGTGTGTATAAACATGTGCCTATACACTACCATATGACCAAGTGATGGAAGAAATCTTTTTTTTTATTCTTTTATTCTTTTTTTTTACTTATTACTAAAAGAAACTCCCAATTGAAAGGAATGTTTCAGGAATTCGGAATTTCTAGAATTGATATTTGGACCCCACAAGGTTAGACCAGTGTGTGTGTGTATAGACATGTGCCTATACACTACCATATGACCAAGTGATGGAAGAAATCTGTCATTACCAAAAGAAACTAACTAACTAACTAACATTAACCTAAAACTACGATCGCTGCTTCCCACTTGAATGGTGAAAGTGTATTGGCATGTTCACCAAACAAGAAGACTCACCTTCAGAATTGAAGGGGAAACCTCATTGGTGTGTTGTACCCTTGTGTTGGAACTTTCCACCAGTTCCTTGTTGTTGTGTTCAAAGGCCACATTGGTAGAATGCCCACCATCAACCTGTAACATAAATTACATTTAATAATTGTGAATTCAAACCTTAAAGCAGTAAACTCTTGAACAACAACGTTTGTACCCATTAAAACACACAACCAATTCATGTGCAAAATCCGATATTTCATAATCAAAAGAACTAAATTCAATGCATTGATTTTGAATAGAAAATTGAACATTCTAGAAGGCTTCTCAGCCATATTGATATTTGGACCCCACAAGGTTAGACCAGTGTATGTGTGTATAAACATGTGCCTATACACTACCATATGACCAAGTGATGGAAGAAATCTTTTTTTTATTTATTCTTTTTTTTTTACTTATTACCAAAAGAAACTCAAATTGAAAGGAATGTTTCTTGTTTCAATGACAAAATGAAAAGGAATTCAGAATTTCTAGAATTGATATTTGGACCCCACAAGGTTAGACTAGTGTATGTGTGTATAAACATGTGCCTATACACTACCATATGACCAAGTGATGGAAGAAATCTGTCATTACCAAAAGAAACTAACTAACTAACTAACTAACTAACATTAACCTAAAACACGATCGCTGCTTCCCACTTGAATGGTGAAAGTGTATTGGCATGTTCACCAAACAAGAAGACTCACCTTCAGAATTGAAGGGGAAACCTCATTGGTGTGTTGTACCCTTGTGTTGGAACTTTCCACCAGTTCCTTGTTGTTGTGTTCAAAGGCCACATTGGTAGAATGCCCACCATCAACCTGTAACATAAATTACATTTAATAATTGTGAATTCAAACCCTAAAGCAGTAAACTCTTGAACTACAATGTTTGTACTAATTAAAACACACGACCAATAATTGGGCAAAATCAGATGTTTGATCATCAAACTAACAAAATTCAATGCATTGATTTAGAATAGAAAACTGAACATTCTAGAAGGCTTCTCAGCCATATTGATATTTGGACCCCACAAGGTTAGACCAGTGTATGTGTGTATAAACATGTGCCTATACACTACCATATGACCAAGTGATGGAAGAAATCTTTTTTTTATTTATTCTTTTTTTTTTACTTATTACCAAAAGAAACTCAAATTGAAAGGAATGTTTCTTGTTTCAATGACAAAATGAAAAGGAATTCAGAATTTCTAGAATTGATATTTGGACCCCACAAGGTTAGACTAGTGTATGTGTGTATAAACATGTGCCTATACACTACCATATGACCAAGTGATGGAAGAAATCTGTCATTACCAAAAGAAACTAACTAACTAACATTAACCTAAAACACGATCGCTGCTTCCCACTTGAATGGTGAAAGTGTATTGGCATGTTCACCAAACAAGAAGACTCACCTTCAGAATTGAAGGGGAAACCTCATTGGTGTGTTGTACCCTTGTGTTGGAACTTTCCACCAGTTCCTTGTTGTTGTGTTCAAAGGCCACATTGGTAGAATGCCCACCATCAACCTGTAACATAAATTACATTTAATAATTGTGAATTCAAACCTTAAAGCAGTAAACTCTTGAACTACAATGTTTGTACTAATTAAAACACACGACCAATAAATGGGCAAAATCAGATGTTTGATCATCAAACTAACAAAATTCAATGCATTGATTTAGAATAGAAAACTGAACATTCTAGAAGGCTTCTCAGCCATATTGATATTTGGACCCCACAAGGTTAGACCAGTGTATGTGTGTATAAACATGTGCCTATACACTACCATATGACCAAGTGATGGAAGAAATCTTTTTTTTTATTTATTCTTTTTTTTTTACTTATTATCAAAAGAAACTCAAATTGAAAGGAATGTTTCTTGTTTCAATGACAAAATGAAAAGGAATTCAGAATTTCTAGAATTGATATTTGGACCCCACAAGGTTAGACCAGTTTATGTGTGTATAAACATGTGCCTATACACTACCATATGACCAAGTGATGGAAGAAATCTGTCATTACCAAAAGAAACTAACTAACTAACTAACTAACATTAACCTAAAACACGATCGCTGCTTCCCACTTGAATGGTGAAAGTGTATTGGCATGTTCACCAAACAAGAAGACTCACCTTCAGAATTGAAGGGGAAACAATGTTTGTACTAATTAAAACACACGACCAATAATTGGGCAAAATCAGATGTTTGATCATCAAACTAACAAAATTCAATGCATTGATTTTGAATAGAAAATTGAACATTCTAGAAGGCTTCTCAGCCATATTGATATTTGGACCCCACAAGGTTAGACCAGTGTATGTGTGTATAAACATGTGCCTATACACTACCATATGACCAAGTGATGGAAGAAATCTTTTTTTTTATTCTTTTATTCTTTTTTTTACTTATTACTAAAAGAAACTCCCAATTGAAAGGAATGTTTCAGGAATTCGGAATTTCTAGAATTGATATTTGGACCCCACAAGGTTAGACCAGTGTGTGTGTGTATAGACATGTGCCTATACACTACCATATGACCAAGTGATGGAAGAAATCTGTCATTACCAAAAGAAACTAACTAACTAACTAACATTAACCTAAAACTACGATCGCTGCTTCCCACTTGAATGGTGAAAGTGTATTGGCATGTTCACCAAACAAGAAGACTCACCTTCAGAATTGAAGGGGAAACCTCATTGGTGTGTTGTACCCTTGTGTTGGAACTTTCCACCAGTTCCTTGTTGTTGTGTTCAAAGGCCACATTGGTAGAATGCCCACCATCAACCTGTAACATAAATTACATTTAATAATTGTGAATTCAAACCTTAAAGCAGTAAACTCTTGAACAACAACGTTTGTACCCATTAAAACACACAACCAATTCATGTGCAAAATCCGATATTTCATAATCAAAAGAACTAAATTCAATGCATTGATTTTGAATAGAAAATTGAACATTCTAGAAGGCTTCTCAGCCATATTGATATTTGGACCCCACAAGGTTAGACCAGTGTATGTGTGTATAAACATGTGCCTATACACTACCATATGACCAAGTGATGGAAGAAATCTTTTTTTTATTTATTCTTTTTTTTTACTTATTACCAAAAGAAACTCAAATTGAAAGGAATGTTTCTTGTTTCAATGACAAAATGAAAAGGAATTCAGAATTTCTAGAATTGATATTTGGACCCCACAAGGTTAGACTAGTGTATGTGTGTATAAACATGTGCCTATACACTACCATATGACCAAGTGATGGAAGAAATCTGTCATTACCAAAAGAAACTAACTAACTAACTAACATTAACCTAAAACTACGATCGCTGCTTCCCACTTGAATGGTGAAAGTGTATTGGCATGTTCACCAAACAAGAAGACTCACCTTCAGAATTGAAGGGGAAACCTCATTGGTGTGTTGTACCCTTGTGTTGGAACTTTCCACCAGTTCCTTGTTGTTGTGTTCAAAGGCCACATTGGTAGAATGCCCACCATCAACCTGTAACATAAATTACATTTAATAATTGTGAATTCAAACCCTAAAGCAGTAAACTCTTGAACTACAATGTTTGTACTAATTAAAACACACGACCAATAATTGGGCAAAATCAGATGTTTGATCATCAAACTAACAAAATTCAATGCATTGATTTAGAATAGAAAATTGAACATTCTAGAAGGCTTCTCAGCCATATTGATATTTGGACCCCACAAGGTTAGACCAGTGTATGTGTGTATAAACATGTGCCTATACACTACCATATGACCAAGTGATGGAAGAAATCTTTTTTTTTATTCTTTTATTCTTTTTTTTTTACTTATTACTAAAAGAAACTCCCAATTGAAAGGAATGTTTCAGGAATTCAGAATTTCTAGAATTGATATTTGGACCCCACAAGGTTAGACCAGTGTATGTGTGTATAAACATGTGCCTATACACTACCATATGACCAAGTGATGGAAAAAATCTTTTTTTTTATTCTTTTATTTTTACTTATTACTAAAAGAAACTCCAATTGCAAGGAATGTTCCAGGAATTCGGAATTTCTAGAATTGATATTTGGACCCCACAAGGTTAGACCAGTGTGTGTGTGTATAGACATGTGCCTATACACTACCATATGACCAAGTGATGGAAAAAATCTGTCATTACCAAAAGAAACTAACATTAACCTAAAACACGATCGCTGCTTCCCACTTGAATGGTGAAAGTGTATTGGCATGTTCACCAAACAAGAAGACTCACCTTCAGAATTGAAGGGGAAACCTCATTGGTGTGTTGTACCCTTGTGTTGGAACTTTCCACCAGTTCCTTGTTGTTGTGTTCAAAGGCCACATTGGTAGAATGCCCACCATCAACCTGTAACATAAATTACATTTAATAATTGTGAATTCAAACCTTAAAGCAGTAAACTCTTGAACAACAACGTTTGTACCCATTAAAACACACAACCAATTCATGTGCAAAATCCGATATTTCATAATCAAAAGAACTAAATTCAATGCATTGATTTTGAATAGAAAATTGAACATTCTAGAAGGCTTCTCAGCCATATTGATATTTGGACCCCACAAGGTTAGACCAGTGTATGTGTGTATAAACATGTGCCTATACACTACCATATGACCAAGTGATGGAAGAAATCTTTTTTTTATTTATTCTTTTTTTTTACTTATTACCAAAAGAAACTCAAATTGAAAGGAATGTTTCTTGTTTCAATGACAAAATGAAAAGGAATTCAGAATTTCTAGAATTGATATTTGGACCCCACAAGGTTAGACTAGTGTATGTGTGTATAAACATGTGCCTATACACTACCATATGACCAAGTGATGGAAGAAATCTGTCATTACCAAAAGAAACTAACATTAACCTAAAACACGATCGCTGCTTCCCACTTGAATGGTGAAAGTGTATTGGCATGTTCACCAAACAAGAAGACTCACCTTCAGAATTGAAGGGGAAACCTCATTGGTGTGTTGTACCCTTGTGTTGGAACTTTCCACCAGTTCCTTGTTGTTGTGTTCAAAGGCCACATTGGTAGAATGCCCACCATCAACCTGTAACATAAATTACATTTAATAATTGTGAATTCAAACCTTAAAGCAGTAAACTCTTGAACAACAACGTTTGTACCCATTAAAACACACAACCAATTCATGTGCAAAATCCGATATTTCATAATCAAAAGAACTAAATTCAATGCATTGATTTTGAATAGAAAATTGAACATTCTAGAAGGCTTCTCAGCCATATTGATATTTGGACCCCACAAGGTTAGACCAGTGTATGTGTGTATAAACATGTGCCTATACACTACCATATGACCAAGTGATGGAAGAAATCTTTTTTTTATTTATTCTTTTTTTTTACTTATTACCAAAAGAAACTCAAATTGAAAGGAATGTTTCTTGTTTCAATGACAAAATGAAAAGGAATTCAGAATTTCTAGAATTGATATTTGGACCCCACAAGGTTAGACTAGTGTATGTGTGTATAAACATGTGCCTATACACTACCATATGACCAAGTGATGGAAGAAATCTGTCATTACCAAAAGAAACTAACTAACTAACATTAACCTAAAACACGATCGCTGCTTCCCACTTGAATGGTGAAAGTGTATTGGCATGTTCACCAAACAAGAAGACTCACCTTCAGAATTGAAGGGGAAACCTCATTGGTGTGTTGTACCCTTGTGTTGGAACTTTCCACCAGTTCCTTGTTGTTGTGTTCAAAGGCCACATTGGTAGAATGCCCACCATCAACCTGTAACATAAATTACATTTAATAATTGTGAATTCAAACCTTAAAGCAGTAAACTCTTGAACTACAATGTTTGTACTAATTAAAACACACGACCAATAATTGGGCAAAATCAGATGTTTGATCATCAAACTAACAAAATTCAATGCATTGATTTAGAATAGAAAACTGAACATTCTAGAAGGCTTCTCAGCCATATTTATATTTGGACCCCACAAGGTTAGACCAGTGTATGTGTGTATAAACATGTGCCTATACACTACCATATGACCAAGTGATGGAAGAAATCTTTTTTTTTATTTATTCTTTTTTTTTTACTTATTATCAAAAGAAACTCAAATTGAAAGGAATGTTTCTTGTTTCAATGACAAAATGAAAAGGAATTCAGAATTTCTAGAATTGATATTTGGACCCCACAAGGTTAGACCAGTTTATGTGTGTATAAACATGTGCCTATACACTACCATATGACCAAGTGATGGAAGAAATCTGTCATTACCAAAAGAAACTAACTAACTAACTAACTAACATTAACCTAAAACACGATCGCTGCTTCCCACTTGAATGGTGAAAGTGTATTGGCATGTTCACCAAACAAGAAGACTCACCTTCAGAATTGAAGGGGAAACAATGTTTGTACTAATTAAAACACACGACCAATAATTGGGCAAAATCAGATGTTTGATCATCAAACTAACAAAATTCAATGCATTGATTTTAAATAGAAAATTGAACATTCTAGAAGGCTTCTCAGCCGTATTGATATTTGGACCCCACAAGGTTAGACCAGTGTATGTGTGTATAAACATGTGCCTATACACTACCATATGACCAAGTGATGGAAGAAATCTTTTTTTTTATTCTTTTATTCTTTTTTTTTACTTATTACTAAAAGAAACTCCCAATTGAAAGGAATGTTTCAGGAATTCGGAATTTCTAGAATTGATATTTGGACCCCACAAGGTTAGACTAGTGTATGTGTGTATAAACATGTGCCTATACACTACCATATGACCAAGTGATGGAAGAAATCTCTCATTACCAAAAGAAACTAACTAACTAACTAACTAACATTAACCTAAAACTACGATCGCTGCTTCCCACTTGAATGGTGAAAGTGTATTGGCATGTTCACCAAACAAGAAGACTCACCTTCAGAATTGAAGGGGAAACCTCATTGGTGTGTTGTACCCTTGTGTTGGAACTTTCCACCAGTTCCTTGTTGTTGTGTTTATCAACCTAAAACATTGATCACAGTCAATTCTTTAATCATTGTTTAAGCAACCAACTGTTGTCAACTCTGCTAGGAAAGTTAGTAGCCATTGTAATATTACAATGGAAAAGATGACAACAAAATTTTAAGACTTTTTTTTAACCCACACGTTGTAATATAGTATACCTTACCCTCCAAGGCCAATCAATTCCGCCATAATCATATGTGAGTTCATCTCCTCTCTCTATGTTTTGAAAAGCAAACAGGACTAGATGTGGCTTTCCATCTGCAACAATTTTTTTCACCCGGCAGTTAGGATTAACATGGTCATCATTGACTAGCCTCCCCAACGATCCATTTTCCACAGCAGCATCAATGCTAAAGGAATCCAAAAACATATGATAAATACAAATAATATACAGGACCTAAAAGAATATGAATGCTTTTCTATAGCTCAATATATGCTTGAGATCAAGGTCACATGATTTTTATGTGTGGTTGAATCAAAAAACAATGGTTGTGTTATCTCGGAGAAGGAACTTTTGATTTTCCCACATTTAATCATTATTATTTCACAAAGTTCTATCTTAGCCCATTGGATGGAACAGAGTCCATGTCTCCAGCTGATGTAGCAATCCTACCAGCTCAGCTCTGATCTCCCTTGGTAAGAGAGTTGCTTGATAAGAGTGACAGTCAAATTATGACTTAAAGAGATTTAGGAACACAGACTAGGGCTGGATGTTTAATCGAAAAGTAATTGAAACCTAAATTCAGAACGTCAAACACGTAATTTTCCCATGTCGGTTATTTCGTTTTTTTTAATCCCTTGAGTGACAGTCTTACAAACCAATAGAGTGAGCGCACTTCCGTTCTACCCAATCAGCACAGCTCTAGCCAACTCCGTAAACACCCACCATTATAAAAAATAAAATCGTCCATAAATAGGAACCGGATGGTTTTTGTTTAAAATACGTGATCGGCAATCAGCCGCTTTTTGGTCTTTTTCGGCCGATTTTTTCGAAAGTGCACCCGCGTGCACAGACTACATTGTAATCGTTCGCTATGTCATTACACGTCTGAGGCACAGATAGCAGGAAGTGAACAGCAGCTGGTGTACTGGTGCACAAATAATAGCCTCTTTCCCCACACTCACTAAGGCTGCGCGAGTATACTGTACCGGTCCGCGCCCTGCACACGTGTAGACAATGAAGAGATGTTCAGCTCAACTTCTCACATGTTGGATGAGAAACAAAACAAACGAAACTTTGACAAGACTGAAATGTTATTTTTTGTTTTTTTTTGTAAAGTAGAACTTGCATACACGTTTGAAACGCCAGAAGTAAACATCAGTTATGCATTAGGATGATTATTTTTATTTTACCTTAAAATTACATACACTTAATTTGATTTAAAAATCACCTGCTTTGGCACACACACTAAAAAAAAGTGTTTCATTCATCCAATTAAAACATTTTAATGGTAATGATTCACATCTATATTTTTTTACTTGAGACAATAAGTTTTTAAAAAAAATTCATTGGCTCAAGTAAATAAATCATTACCCTAATTTTTTTTTTAATTGGATGAATGAAACACGTTGCATCTTTGTTTTATTCACACCAACATTATTTGATTTTAACATTTTGGAATAGGGGTGTAACGGTACGTGTATTCATACCGGACCGTTTTGGTACATTGCTTTCAGTACGGTGCATGTGTGTACCGAATGACCAAATGCAATATTTGGTGTGCGGAACATAGGTACATTTTCGTGTTTCCAAACGAACATATTAAGTGGCGGAAGTCTCCGCGTTCAACGCAAATCCCGGCCTGCAGTTGATTCTAAGGCTGGTGACACACTGGCTGTGTGGCGTGAGCGTGGCGTTTCTGCTGCGTGTCAGTTGCTTCGTTTTTTTTATGTGTTTTTAAACACCAGAATTGTGCCTGACGTGGCGCTGGTGCGCTGCTGCTACTGTAAGTGACATAGAGGGAGACCGCCGACAGACCAGGATCTTGACTTCACAACAACAATATCTATACTTCATGTTGAGCATAAATATAAAGCCTACTGATAAAGGACACCGTCAACAGTATTGACGGCAAAATAGACTATGTTTGACAGGTGCAATATGCCAGTGTGTCACAGGCCTAAGGTTCTCAAAAGGCATCACGCGAGTGTGAACATCACTACAACTAGGAAAAAAACGACTAATTCAAACTCAGCTCCCGTCGGCATTTAAACAGACCTTTGCTCTTAATTCGGTCCAACGCAATAACGAAATCTGAGCAGATCTAAAAACTGAAACTGTTGATGCTGCACTTTACACTTTGGAAAAGTTATATATTTTTTTAAATATGAGCAGGCCTACAAGCTTGGATTGGTAATGCTGCACTGTAATCATAGTTATTTATATTTTTCATTATATTTTATTATATGATATTTGTTTGAGACAGAGTATATTATTTAGTGGAGAACTTTGCAGCAGTATTTTATTTCTTATTCTTTTTTTTTATTATTATAAATTATATTTTATTATTTATTTTATTAAAAAGTATTTTTTTTAAAAGTGTAAACAAATTGTTAAAAAAAGTTTACAGTAATAAACAACCTGAAGTTTAATGTTTGCATTTCTTTCCCTTACTGTACCGAAAATGAACCGAACCGTGACTTTAAAACCGAGGTACATACCGAACCGTGATTTTTGTATACCGTTACACCCCTATTTTGGAATTATGTATTTATATTTATATTGTATTTTTATTTAATCTCACTGGTAAAGACTTTTTTTAAACCAAATTTAAAAACTAAAACAAATACTGAATGCTGATTAAGAAACTTCTTATTGAATGTGTGTTGATTGTGTTGTTTGGATTGAAGAACTGTGCAGTAATTGCCTCTAATTTCACATGTAACAGCTAATCTTTTAATTTAAGGCCAGTTCTATGTAGTTTCAACCCAATTCAAAAACAAAAGCTAAATGCTGATGTCTGTATCATCTATGTTTGTATTGAAAGTAGGCTAGTTACTGTGCCATTAATTTCAGATGGTTATGGTTATTGTTTTCAATAGCCAAAAGCCAGTTTGGCCAATTAAATACCAAATAAACATCTTGTTTATGCATATTTTCCTTCTTTGTTTGTTGCTTAAAGATAAAAAAATAAATAAAAAAAAACGGAAATCGGTATCAAATCGGCCAGTTTGCTTGTAAAAAAATTGGTATCGGAATTAGCCATGAAAAATCATGATCGTGCATCCCTACTGTTCATACATAATTGTTCAATTGTTCATAATTGTACATAATATGGTTGATAACCAGTTCAACTTTTTTCCCCAGAGTTTTGAAAAAGTTAACTTGTTATTGAAGGATGCATGTATGCTATTGAAAAAGTAACCCGTTTGAATGCAGACTAGATTCTTACCACCATTTTTTGCCATGCCAGTAGAAGTCAAACATAAAAACTGCCTGTGATGGATGATACTTCTTCCTCCTAGCTTCAGATTCAGCAGAGTCTATCAATTCTCCTCTGTATTCCACGACAAAATCCCCTTTTCGAAATGGGGACAGGGCAAACACACCACGACCTATCAACATAAAATGCATAAAGATATCACATCTGATGTGGCAAGTTTGCAAGTGTACTGTGTAACCACTGTTGACAGTAAAGGCAATCTAAATTCATTGTGCAAAAATATACATAAATAATCCAGAATTGTGCCGAATCAAATATTTTGTAAAACATTTCATGTTAAACTTGCCTTTTATTGGATTTATGTGTCGTGCCTCCAAAAAACATGTGTTGTCAGTGGCACTATGCACATGTTGCAGTGCTACAGCTTCCGGTTTCAGTCGCAACCTCTTCATAGTGACTTCCACCTGTGCTGAATAATTTAAATGCACTATTTAAGCTATAACGAATTGTTAATTACATGTGATACACCAAAAAAAAAAAAAAAAAAATTCTGAACATTTTATTATATTAGGAACATGTCCAACATTAACTCTGTCAAACCAAATTAGTAGGGCTGGGACAACGCTGACGTCAACGCAAAAAAAACGTCGACGCAAAATATGCACGTCGATTCGTCGGAGAGTAGAAGCAACTTGACTCGCTCCTCAGAATTTCAGACGTGTGTAAGATGTGAATTTAAATTGTATTGATTTACAGAGGTATATGATGTCACACTTGTCCATGTTTAAAGACACTGCACAGCACAAATCAGTGAATGAATGTTTCGATGTGAGGTAAACTTCAACAGATTTCCCCTGCTCAGGGAGTAGGGAGCAATGAACAATTGGGACACAGTTCATGCACGGAGTTAATTTCTAACGAGCTGATTATCTGAATCAGGTGTGTTAAAGAGAAACGTGCAAAATATGCAGAGCAGTGGGGCGCGAGGACTGGAATCGAGAACCGCTGCTCTAAAGTATGGGAATTCTTTGTTGTTATTTTCATCTGAAAGAATTACAAGATGCACTTTTTTCAGTAACCTAGGCCTTTGTGTTTTCAAGGCTTCAAGGTTTTATTGAATGCTACCTCTGACTAAGAAAAGCATTACTTTGCACTTTACTGTGCAAAATAAAGTGCACTAATGGTTTCACTTTTCACTAATGTTTTATTTTGGAATTTTAAGAGCAATAAACATATTGCAATGTTAAGGAATTCATGTTTTTTTCATTCAGATATGTAAGACAACGTATAAATTGGGAAAAAACAATCGTTAGATTAATCGATGCATCAAAAAAAATAATCGCTACATTAATCGTTTAAAAAATAATAGTTTATCCCAGCCCTACAAATTAGATATTCCAGGAACTTTATGCAACTCCATTTTGTATACATACAAGTTTCTAACTGCTAGTCGCCCATTTTACTAGAATAAAAATACTTTTTCAGCGAAGTTAAGTTACTCAAAAGAATACAAAAAGACAGTATACTGTATTATTCAATTTGGCTACTACTTGAACTGTACTTACCTTATGCATCTGCAGTGCCAAAGCAATTACTTCAAACCTGTTGACAAACAACTTGTTAATATGATTTTTGTGCAGTTGAACCATTTAATCTGATGTGACTCACAGAATGACCATCCTCAAATCACCCAATTTCTTTCCTTAAAACATTTTTTTTTTCTATACAACTATTTAAAGACTTCTGCAATAATCTAAATCATCAGGGATTGACATTAATGCTTGTCCACTTGTCCTGAAGAAAAAAAAAAAAAAAAAAAAATTATATATTTTTATATTGGTGACTCTTAAGGGGTTGATCACTTATCCAAACCAGGTATTTTTACTAATTAAATTGAAATAATTGTTATTAATTCTTGTAAATGCTATTTTATTTTGATGTGCAGATTTTAATGTGTAAATACAGCTGGCAAAATTTAGGTTTAATTTAATTTAATTTCTAGGGTCTATATTGTGACAAAAGTTAATGATTTTGACAGGGTATGATGATTTTATACATTAGAAAAAAAATGTATGAACATATTGGCACAATAATTTTAGTGATTTGCAGATTTTGTCAAGTGCCATTTTGTAAATGTGAAAAAAGTTCTCAAATTTGAGATTACCAAGTGAGATTTGTGTTTATGAGTGTGTTCTGATATTGCGTGATTTTTTTTAAGCATACCTCTTCTAGAAAAGGTGGATCCCACAAGTGATGTCCCAGTCATGGGGTCTCACAAAGTAACAAAAACAAGGATGTGTGTGTTTTTTTGTTTGTTTCCTTTTTTTTAATGGGCTGTGACATGAAATTGAGTTGGCAATTTTTTTTCTAGATGCATTAATTCCCTGGCCAACAACCTTTGTGCCATCAAAAAAAAATTACAAGCATTTTTTTTAAGGAGCTACTGTTTAACCATATTGTGGTTTGGACATGACACAGGGAGAGTATTGCTTGTCTGAAGGACGAGTAGACAATAAATTTAATGTCAATGCCTGATCAAAGTCGATTTTATGAACAATTATTTTTTCAATAACTCCATATTTAATACTGTTAGACCCTAGCTAGGTAGCGAATAGTGAGCTAATAACACTAGCAGGCAGAAAGTAAGCTACAGTTATAATGCTAAATAGCGGCTAATAAGATAAAAACACTAATGAATGCCAAGGCTAATGCTGTGTTCACACCAAACACGAATAGAGCGTCTGGCGCTGATGTTGTCAGTGACAGTGAGCAGTCAACCGGAGCTTTATGACAAAAGTTCATATTTCTATAGAGACAGGAATAAGAAGGACCTATATATATATATATATATATATATATATATATATATATATATATATATATATATAAAATACATATTTATAGATAAATTGAATAAAGGCCAAAGATAAGAAACGTTTCGTTTTACCCCAAACGAATTATATTTTATCTTGAACCACTAAAGAGACATCAGAGTCAGCGGCAAATGTCAGAAGGTCTAGCCGAGGTGAGGCTGCTCTCGGCGGATACATGATGACGGAGCTCCCGCTGATCGCATGGAGCTCATCTCCGAGATCGGCGAAACACATTTTTTAAATAGACTCTGTCATTATAAATAAACCGCATATTTGAGTTTAAAACAACTACATTCTCGCCTGAAATACTTTTAAAACTACATTTCATGACACGATAACAGTAATATTTTGAAAATTATTCGAATAAAAATGGCGGTTGAAAATGTTGCATGAACTCAGCTGGCAGAAGCCCCCCCCATGACGCGAATTCGCGTCTGTTGTGAAGTTAATTTCACGCGCGAATGAAGCGAATGATCTCAAAATGGTCAAGCGGCAGACGCGATAGACGCGAATTTGACGCTCTATTCGCGTTTGGTGTGAACACAGCGTAACAATATTTAAGCGGAGCGAGTGAGATGAGGCGCCCGCGCTGTAGTGCGTCACTGCACCGTGACAGAGAAGAGCTGTCTGCTTGCTAGCGGCCACTAACGCTAACAATGGCCAGTTTTGACTGCAGAAACTTTACCCAGGAACTAGACTTTTGGGTGGTTGAAATGTTAGCTAGCGGCTACAAAGATGATAACACTAGCTGAGCTAGCAGGGCCATAACGGCGGGCTCAACTACTTTCTATAATAAAATATGGAAGTTACTGCAAAAGTCTTTTTTTTACGTAATCTAGGTTGTTGCTTTCTTCATTATTCATAGCATATGTGTTACAAACATTCGGTATATTACCTTATATTCAGTATTCCGAATGATAATAGATTATTCCAGCGTAGACACTTTTCCCTCGTGGAAACTTCCGACCGTTAACGATGTCCAACGTCATAAATACGACATCCAACGTCGTCATCACGACACTTCACGTCTCTTCAAAAGATGTACTGTATGTCGTGCGTAGCCCGTTGTCGTGGTAATGACCCACGTGACAAACAATCATGCCTTTCATTGGCTTATAGTGTGTATAAGTGTGTGAGAGTGCAATACCATTAAGCGAGTTAGGGGGCAGTACTGAGCAAAATATTAGCACACTTAAACACACTTTTTTTTTTGTTCATCACTTGTGGGCCAAACTCAGATTTCTGCACTAGACATATCAGCAAAGCGTTTTCTATTCATTCCAATCATAATCTTTGTGGGGTCCAGCAAAATGGCCCCACACCGTTTTTGGGACCCCACACCGTGAGTGTGCTGTCAGGTTGCGGTCCCCACAAATTAATAAAAACAAGCACACACACACACACACACAGGGAAGCATCAAAACATAATTTCAGATAAACTCACTTAGATGAGTCCCATTCAGCAGAACTGGAGCAAACTTTTGTCCAAGAATCCTCCGTTGAAGAATCCATTGTCTCTGAGGTCAGCAAACAGGGAAATCCAGAATTCCATGCACTCTTTGCGCAGAAACCTCCACCAGTACTCGATCCTTTGGTTGGCAGTACTTGGACCTTCCAAATAGCTGTCAAGGATTTCATCTTCGTGACTGATGTTAAGAAAACGTTGAAAGTCGCTTACATGACCATTTTCAGTTCCAAGATCCCCCCTAACAACTCTAGGGCATCCTCCTAAATGCTCCACTGCTTCAATATAGTAACCACCGATTAGTTTTGGATCGCTACTGGTTGTCTATGCATTAAGCCAAATAATCTTATGCGAAAAGCCATCAACGCAGCCATTAATACAAAGGCCATATGGTTTCAATTTATCGTACGAGTCCAAATGCCAAATAAAGTTTGGTCCCTTGGCAAAGTAGTTGGTCAGTACTAAGTAGGGCTCAGTACTATCAGTCATTAAATTTCATGGTCAAAGCTGACAAAATTAAAATGTTCATGTCATTTTTATTTATTTCTTTATTTTATTGTATTTTTTACAAACAAAGCTTCATATTATAGGAAGGATACATTATACGACCTATCCTGCAGTCATCATGCTGAAATTTGGTTCCTTCAATCAAAAAAAAAAAAATATAGAATTGGAAAAGAATCGAAAACAACAGTGAGGGGACACATTACCCATCAAATCCGGGACCAGGAATTGGAATTGGAAGCGATTCCAAAGATTGTGGAAAAGAACAGCCCTAAGTGCTGCTCATCAATGTCTACAGCATTTGCCCAATTAGAAGAATTCGGAGGTGGAGGAAGTTTTGCAAGCTTACATTTACAGTAGCAAGTTGGCAAACTGTTTCATTTACTTGCAACATGTTGGAGAAGGCATTCTATGCTGCGTTTTAAGAAAACGAAACCTTCCTGAGGTTCTAATTTGTATTGACAACAACGATAATAATAAAAATGTTATACTTCAAGAATGAACATGCATCTTTTATTGTGGCTTATTTGTTTGTGGGCTGCAAGGTCTCATCAAATACATTGCTCTGCATTCTTCGCATCTTGCATTATCAGATATTAATACACATTCATCATAGCCTTTATAAATTAGAAAATCTTTACCATGAAAACAGTACCAACCTGCATCTCTGATTTGCCAGTTTCATCATAACATACGAATTCATCAATAATCACTGAAAAAAACTGAAAATATTTTCATTTGTACAGACATATCTCACTCCTACTTTGTCCCCATTCTTCTTCTTTTGACTCTTTTGCTTGTCTTTTAAGAGCCACATCAGAGAGCATTTTGACTTTGTAATTAGGGTTATATATGTACAGTACAGACCAAAAATTTGGACACACCTTCTCATTCAAAGAGTTTTGTTTATTTTCATGACTATGAAAATTGTAGATTCACACTGAAGGTTTAAGGAATCCTTAACAGGACTGCTATTTTCCTCCTGGTCGGCAGGTGGTGACCCTCACCAGACTCCTGCTGAACACTACCACTCATTATGCCTGATGCCTCACACCTGTGTCTTGCCCTATTTAAGTGTGTTTGTGCCATGCCTTATTGTTCAGTCTTGAGCCTATGTTACCTGTTGCAAGCTAAGTCTGTCAAAGTTTAAGTTTAAGTCTTTGGACCCTTGTGTCTATTTTTCTTTGTACTGTTTTTTGGAAGCACAACTTCTCTTGTTTTGTTGCACTTTTTATTAGTAAAGTTTTGTCTTGTTGAAGACCCACGACTCCTGGCCATTTGATCATCCCTGCTCTTGGATTCATTTAGTGGGGAGTTAGCTCAATCCATTAATTCAGTGACTTTGGACCAAACAGACCCGGGTTCAATCCCCACCTAGAACAGCCCCATTACAGCAAGACTGAACCAGAAAACATGAATCCAGCGGAGGAGAGTCCACCACCATCTAATGTGGATCGCATTCTGTCTGCCATATCAGGCCAAGCTGCTGCCATTCAGCAACATGAGCAGATCCTTACTGAGATTCTTCAATGTTTAAATCTTCAAGCTCCAGCTTCTTCTTCACAAGAGCCTCAGCTGTCACATGGTAATCCTTCTCAAGCAGTGGTAGCCGCCCTGTCAGAACCAAAATTACCAGCACCAGAACGATTTGATGATAGTCCCGAGAAGTGTCGTGGGTTCGTCACTCAATGCACCCTAGTATTTCAGTTACAACCTGGCAGCTTCCCCACAGAGAGTAGCAAAGTTGCTTACATCATAACCCTTCTTACTGGCAAGGCTTTAGACTGGGCCTCTGCTTTGTGGGACCAACAGGGACCACTCACTGCAAACAGTAGCAGCTTAATTGCTGAAATGAAGAAAGTCTTCCACCATCCAGCCAGCACAGGTGATGTGGATTACTGTTTGCTTCGACTCTTTCAAGGCACTCGAAGTGTGGCAGAGTTTGCCATTGAGTTTCGTACCCTAGCTTCAGAGAGTGGCTGGGACCAGCGAGCTTTAAGGGCCACATTCCACCAGGCCTCGTCTCCGGAACTTAAGGATGAGTTGGCTTTTAGAGACCCCTCTCCGGATTTGGAATCTTTAATTGAGGTGGCTATCCGAATAGATCATGGTCTCCGAGAACGACAACAGGAACGACGTCGGGAAACCAGTGTGTATCGTCCTCAGGAATTTTCCAATACTTTTGAACCACTCGGGAAACCCAGTGATCTGGAGGAACCCATGCAGCTGGGTCGAACAAGATTAACCCAGACTGAAAGGGATCGACGGATGAGGGAGCGACGCTGTCTGTACTGTGGAAGGTCTGGCCATTTCCGCTCCAACTGTCCTGAATTGTCGGGAAAAGCCAGTTCTCGTCCAGGAAAGGGGGAACTGGAACGAGAGTAAATATCTTCCCTCATCCTACAACCTCTGGAGTTACTATCCAAGCCACCATCTTCCATAACAACCAGAATCACCAGCTTGGTGCATTCATTGACTATGGGGCTGCTGGGAACTTTTTAGATCTTGATGTAGCCAGACGTTTGGGCATTCCTTCCATGCTCCTCCAGAAACCTCTAACCATCACAGCTCTCGACGGCAGACCTCTGGGGTCGGGACAGGTTAGTCACTGCACTTCGTTTATTCAGTCTGAAGTTGGGGGTCACAAGGAGCTAATACAGTTTTTTCTTATCCAGTTACCAGAACTCCCTTTAGTTCTTGGATTTCCATGGCTAACTTGTCACAACCCAAATATTGACTGGTCTAGAGGCGTAGTTAAAGGTTGGGGAACTAATTGTTGTGTTTCTGCTCTTTCTTTTTGCCGTTCTACTGAGAAACTGGAGGTATACCCAGAGCCAATGTCGACACTATCCAGGTGCCCTGCCAATCTCAAAACAGACAGGTCTGATACTCAAGAGCTACCTGTATCTCAGTTTAAATCTGCCCTTGCGAAGTGCCCAGCATTTCACCCTGAGTCGCCTCAAGTTCCCCAGGCCACGGATGCACTGCAGCTTCCCATTTCGAAAACCCAGAGTATTATGCCTCCTGTGTGTCTCCCTGATCTGTCCAGAGTTCCTCCAGAGTATGCTGACCTCAAGGAAGTCTTCAGCAAGTCCCGAGCCACCTCCCTTCCCCCTCACAGACCATATGACTGTGCTATAGACTTGGTTCCTGGAGCATGCCCACCGCGGGGTAGGCTTTACTCTCTCTCTGCCCCTGAGAGGACCGCTATGGAGAAGTACCTCAAGGAAGCCTTGGATAATGGTTTTATTTGTACTTCAACCTCACCTGATGGAGCAGGGTTTTTCTTTGTTGAGAAGAAGGATGGTGACCTCAGGCCTTGCATCGACTACAGGGGTCTCAACCGCATCACCATTAAGAATCGCTACCCCCTGCCCCTGATGACCTCTGCACTTGAGATCCTACAAGGTGCCACCATATTCACCAAATTAGATCTCCGAAATGCCTACCATCTGGTCAGGATTCGAGAAGGGGATGAGTGGAAGACCGCTTTCAACACCCCGACGGGCCACTATGAGTACAAAGTAATGCCCTTTGGCCTGATCAATGCCCCAATGTCTTCCAGGCGCTGATTAATGATGTCTTGCGGGAGATGCTGAACAAGTTTGTTTTTGTCTACCTTGACGATATCCTTATTTTCTCACGCAACTACCAAGAACACATTCAACATGTTCGACAGGTCCTTTCCCAGTTACTTAAACACAGCCTCATCGTCAAGTTTGAAAAGAGTGAATTTCATGTGTCTTCAACCCCATTTCTTGGCTTCATCATTTCCAAGGACAACATCCAGATGGACCCTGGCAAGGTGCGAGCAGTGCAGGAATGGCCTCAACCTAATTCCGTGAAGCAGGTACAACGTTTTCTTGGGTTTGCAAACTTTTATACAAGATTTATTAGAAACTTCAGCTCTGTTGCAGAATCTCTCTCCACACTCACCAAGAAGTCTGCCCGATCATTCATGTGGACTGAGAAGGCCAATCAAGCTTTTAACAAGCTCAAGAAACTCTTTACATCTGCCCCTATCTTAACCCTTCCAGACCCAGAGTTGCCCTTTGTGGTGGAGGTTGACGCTTCTGATGTAGGGGTAGGGGCAGTCTTGTCCCAGAGAGCCAGGGTCGACAACAGACTTCAACCATGCGCTTATCTGTCTCGACGACTAACTGCGGCAGAGAAGAATTATGATATTGGAAACCGAGAGCTGTTGGCAGTAAAGGTGGCATTGGAGGAGTGGAGGCATTGGTTGGAAGGGGCCAAGCACCCGTTCCTCATCTGGACAGACCACAGAAACCTAACCTACATTCGGGAGGCCAAGAGACTGAATTCCCGCCAAGCACGCTTACGTTCTGATGTGTTGCAGTGGGCAAATGCATCCCTCCCCTCTGGTAACCCTGGGTCCTCTAGAACTTGCAAGCTCATCCAGAGGAGATTTTGGTGGCCAAAGTTGCAAAGGGATGTCCGTGATTTTGTCGCCGCTTGCACTGTGTGTGCCCAGAACAAGGAGCTCAGAACCCACCCTCAAGGACTACTGCATCCTCTACCTATCCCTAAACATCCTTGGTCGCATATATCTCTGGACTATGTCACAGGTCTGCCTGAATCCCAAGGTAATACTGTCATTCTTGTGGGGGTGGATAGATTTTCTAAAGCCTGTCACCTCCTGCCGTTACCCAAACTTCCCACAGCTAGCCAGACTGCAGAGCTCCTAATGCAGCATGTGTTCAGGATTCATGGATTCCCCCAGGATATTGTCTCTGATAGAGGTTCCCAGTTCACCTCCCGGTTCTGGAAGGCTTTTGGTCGTCTCATTGGATCTGACATCAGTCTGTCATCTGGTTTTCACCCCAGTCTAATGGGCAAACAGAGAGGGTGAATCAGGAGATCGAGAAAACTTAGAGATGTTTGGCAGCAGACAATCAGACCACTTGGAGCTCTCGATTAATCTGGGCAGAGTTTGCACATAATACTCTCTACCATTCTTCTTTAGGCATGTCCCCTTTTGAGTGCCAGTACGGTTTCCCTCCCATTTTGTTCCCTGGACAGGAGCCAGAGGTATGTGTCCCTGCTGCTGCTCAACTAGTTCGCCTTTGTCAACAGGCTTGGAAAAAGGCTTGGACAGCTTTACTGAAGGCAACTCAACAAGAGCGGAGGCAGGCGAACCGGCATCGGAGGTTGGGACCAGTGCTTCGTCTGGGTCAGATGGTGTGGCTTGCAACCAGAGATCTGCCTCTGCGGGTGGAATCTCGCAAACTGGCTCCACGTTATATTGGTCCTTTTAAGATCCTTTTTACAGCTGCCAAGGTCCATAAGGATTCACCCAACGTTTCATGTCTCTCGGCTAAAGCCTGTTGTTGGTTCTTCTCTGTCCCCAGCTCACAAGACTGCCCCAGCTGCCCGGATTGTCGATGGACAACCAGCTTAGACTGTGCATAGGTTGGTGGATTCTCATCAGGTCAGAGTGAAAGTACAGTATCTGGTCGACTGGGAGGGTTACGGCCCAGAGGAGCGCTCATGGGTGCCTGCTCGAGACATTCTGGACCCTACGCTCATCACGGATTTTCGTCGCACCCAAAGACTCCACCAAGTGAATGTCAGGAGCCGTTCTTAGAGGGGGGACTCCTGTAAGGAATCCTTAACAGGACTGCTATTTTCCTCCTGGTCGGCAGGTGGCGACCCTCACCAGACTCCTGCTGAACACTACCACTCATTATGCCTGATGCCTCACACCTGTGTCTTGCCCTATTTAAGTGTGTTTGTGCCATGCCTTATTGTTCAGTCTTGAGCCTATGTTACCTGTTGCAAGCTAAGTCTGTCAAAGTTTAAGTTTTAGTCTTTGGACCCTTGTGTCTATTTTTCTTTGTACTGTTTTTTGGAAGCACAGCTTCTCTTGTTTTGTTGCACTTTTTATTAGTAAAGTTTTGTCTTGTTTTTAGACAAAGGGTGCTGAATTAGTTGGCATTGATTGCTCAGGAATCGATTTTCCACTTCACGCGAAGGTGCAATACAGCGTTAAGAAAGACAACACGCTCTATGAAAATGAAACATTCCTGAAATTATTACAGTACATTTATTTTAATATAGTTTAAGTTATCAGTAAAATATGGACTATAAACTAAATTATCAAATGGTCAGTAATATGTTCACACGATATGTTGTGATGGGTAGACGAACCGGGTATCACTCGCTAATCATTCACCCTCCTTATCCCGTTGTGCCACTTGTGCCGCTTCTTGATATGGGTTTAACGACTTATAAAGATTATGTAATACACTTTTATATTAATGGCAAGGTACTTTACAATCAGAATTGATTGGCAAGCAGCTGCAGTTACTTCTGTTTAATGCGGTATTGATTGCCATTGGTTATTTTTTTTCAATAAAAAGCAACCTATCTACAATGAACAGAGAGAGAGAGTTAGATACAGAATATGGTGGGGAAGCAACGTAAAAAAAAGGGGCACCAAGCTTCTCGTCAGAGGAGCTTGATGTTTTGCTGGATGAGGTGAGCTTGCACAAGGTGACACTGTTTTCCAGCTTTCTGAGTAACTTGTGCAACCGCAACAAAAAAGAGCTATTGAGTGACATAGCAAGGAAGATGGCTGCTTGCGGATCAGGCACACCAAAGGTCCTGGCAGGACGTCAGGAAAAATTGGCATGATTTTTCAAGCCAGGTGAAGGTGAGAGGTTATGCTGTCCGTAGAGACCGAGCGAGTTCCTTGCAACCATTAACAGCACATGAGGAGAAGGCACTGGCGATCATGGGAGACACAGCCTCACATGGAATCCCTGGGGGGATTGAAGTTAGAAGAGATGACGCTGAACAGGCCTCATGTTCCAGATCATCGCCACCCCCCCAATGTGCCATGCTCCCCAGACACCAAGCCACTAGCAGCACTCTCCTCACCTGGCAGCACCAGGCCGGAAGGGTGCACTACGCCACCACCTCCCATACACATGTCTTCGCCAGGACTTCGCTACACTACACCACGACGTTGCTCCATAATCTCACCATGTCGGTGTAGCGAAGAGTTGGTGAACCTTGAAAAGGAGAAGTTGGTCATGTTGCAGGACATTCGGCGCCAGTTTACCGAAGCAAATGTGCTCACTCGCCAGTCTCTGGAGCTGAAGAGAGCCAAGCTGGAACTGGCCAAGCAGCAGCATGCCCTAGCAGAGGCCCAATTCAACAGGCCCTCAATCTCCGTGCCAATCTTGCTGCCAGCTGAAGGTGAGCCAGTTGTTCTTGGTTTATAGATTTTGATGTTCCTATCCTTTCCTCACAGAGTTTGTCTTTAAAAGATGCTGAGCAACAGTCACACCAGTGACCGTGTCCCTGTTTGTATGTGCATTTTCATTAAAAATAATTGATCATCAACAAGATGTTATGTCATTCTGTCATCCTTAATGAGTCAACAACTGATTCTTTATTGCCATTGGAAACCTATGCATCAAATCTTGCTTTATCTATGAGATACATTATTTATCCACAAGTAAAATTAAACAGTGTCAATCTAAGTGTAAATTCAGATATAAAGACTCGTTTGAAGAGGCTGGTAAAGACATTAGTTTGTAATGTACATTATCTGTGTTTGACGACGTGTAGCTATGCATGAGGCAAAGCAGCGAAAGGGAATCCTCTGACAACCATGTGACCTGCGTTCAATGCCCAATAAATGAATGAAGATATGGCATATGTCAACTTTTGACTCAGAAATTCTAACGTGATAAGAGTAAATAATTCAAATCACACACAGAACATTTAATGGATGCAAGGTTTGAAACTCCCATTTTTTCTGAAAACTAAAAATTCCATTATAATACGAATCAAAAGAAAAATCCATTCAATCATGGATGATGGCTAATGATAGCTCAGCAAGTTAATCCAAAAAGTAAATACAAGTCAACCAAAAACATTTGCAATCAAAAGCTGCCTTGCTTCAACCCCCGGCAGCGTGCAGGGCAGCCATCTGTGGAGGATAAAGGACCTCAACTTCTCCCTCTTCATCTTCCTCCTCAACCGCTTCCACTTCTTCCTCCTCCTCCGGAATAGGTACGCCTCCACGCACAGCCATGTTATGGAGTATTGCCGTTGCCACCGTAACTGCGCAAGAGCTGTGAGGCTTCAGTCGCAGTCCTCCTGCCGACTTGTGCAGGCACCGAAAGCGCAGCTTCCAGATGAAAAATGCACACTCAAAAATATTGAGTGTGCGAACGTGTGCAGCATTGTAGGCTCTTTCAGCCCGAGTCTGTGGGTTGGACAGTGGTGTGAATAAGTATGTTCTCAGAGGGTATCCACTATCCCCGAAGAACAGGCTCTGACCAAACCCCTCTCTCTCTGCTTGTTCACCCAAGGCAGAATTGGCCCAGACAAAACTGTCATGGGTGCTGCCTGGCCACCTTGCCAACAGGTCGGAGATCACAGCCCTATGGTCCACTATAACCTGGACGTTTATGGCCGCGTATCCCTTTTGCGATATGTACGCCGTATCAAGCACTGATGGATTGGCGATAGGGCTGAGTGTGCCATCCACCAGGCCCAAGACTCTGGGAATGCCAGCAATGGCATGACAGCCCTGGTGCACCTCCTGGATCTCCTGGCGTGTTGCCAGCAGCCGGATGTAATCCCCGGCATGGCGCAGAATGGCGTTGGTGACAGTGTGGACGCACCTCCACACAGAGGTCCTGCTTAGTCCGTAGCCCTCTCCCACAACCTCGATGAAGCTACCTTTAGCAAAAGGTGTTGCAAGCAGCTGGACTTCAGGGCATAAAGCGAAATTCCGCCGCATTAGCCTGGCAAGCGCAGGTCTGAGAAGGTCCAGTAGCTCCAAAATTTGTTGTCTTGGGAGGCGAAACTTTTTAAATATAGCCACGTCAGGCGAAATGTCAAAAGGGCTGAAGTTTTGCAGAATACATTTTATTTTACATGGACTAAACGGCTCCGTGGCCGGCGCAATCTTTGATTCAATAAAAGGACACGTTGGATTGCTGCCATAGTTGGCTGCCATTTAGAGCCTAATTGTTTGCCAGATTTTAATTATCAAAAGTGATTGCCAATTTAAACGCTTTTACATTACGAAATAGCCTAGGCTAATTACCACCATATTAGTTCTGATACCAAATAAAGTCAACTTCATAAATAGGCCTGTATCCATTGTCCATTGTATCCATTGTTAAAATGTCCATAACATAAAATCATTGTTGTCATACCATAAATTTGACTTGTACTGCACTGAGCTGATTTCTAAAGACTGCTGTACAGTAGCGTCTTGAGCTCAAACAAAACTAAGAGAGAGCTTACGAATGGTCCAGACCAACCTTATGAAAGTGTGAATTACAGAAGATATACTTAGCGTACGAACGTGTCGGGAATCGTGCCATAAGATTAAGGGAGAGGTTAAAGAATAAGTTAAGAACTACTTAGCGATAAGAACGTTTTGGGGAACCGGGCCCTGGTCTCTAATCTGAGCTGCTGTTAACCTGCGATTTCTGAGGCTGGTGACTCGGATGAACTTATCCTCGGCAGCAGAGGTGACTCTTGGTCTTCCTTTCCTGGGGCGGTCCGCATGTGAGCCAGTTTCTTTGTAGCGCTTGATGGTTTTTGTGACTGCACTTGGGGACACTTTCAAAGTTTTCCCAATTTTTCGGACTGACTGACCTTCATTTCGTTTTCTTGTACTTAGCTGCTTTTTTCTTGCCATAATACAAATTCTAACAGTCTATTCAGTAGGACTATCAGCTGTGTGTCCACCTGACTTCTGCACAACACAACTGATGGTCCCAACCCCATTTATAAGGCGAGAAATCACACTTATTAAACCTGACAGGGCACACCTGTGAAGTGAAAACCATTTCAGGTGACTACCTCTTAAATCTCATCAAGAGAATGTCAAGAGTGTGCAAATCAGTAATCAAAGCAAATGGTGGCTACTTTGAAGAACCTAGAATATGACATTTTCAGTTGTTTCATACTTTTTTTGTTATGTATACAATCCCATATATAATTCCACATGTGTTAATTGATAGTTTTGATGCCTTCAGTGTGACTCTACAATTTTCATAGTCATGAAAATAAAGAAAACTCTTTGAATGAGAAGGTGTGTCCAAACCTTTGGTCTGTACTATATATATATATATATATATATATATATATATATATATATATATATATATATATACTGGTACCTGTTATAATGTTGTGAGTGGTTGAGTTGTTGTAATGTAGCATAATCGTATTATATACCATTTAAAAGCTTGGACTCTTGGGAATAGATACATGACAATCTTCTTCATATACAATATGCATAATGTCTGTAAGTACTGTATATATATATATATATATATATATATATATATATATATATATATATATATATATATATATATATATACATATATATATATATATATATATATATAGTTATTGTACAATTATTACAATAATATATGTGTCATTTTCATTTGCAGACATGACAAAACCACAGACTCTGAAGTGCCCCAACTGCCAGGTCTCAAATCGCCTACCGCAAAACACGTGTAAAGCCTGTCTTTTCCCACTAAAGCCCCAAAGAAAGGTTCCCGCCAACTGGACTGAATCTGTGAGAAAAAAACAGAAATGTGAGCAGAATACTGAGGGCTGCTCAGTTGTCTGTAAGTCATTCCCACATAGACTATTGTTAGTATGACATAAAAGCTTGACCTTTTTGGAAAGCTAAGGCCAAGTAGTTTCTATTGCCTTTTCTTTCTACATGTTAGATATCTCTGAACTAGCCATATTTTGCAATGTAGATCACTTGAAGTGTCTCAAAAACACAATTGCAGCCTGACAACAGGTCTTGTGAAGCTGTTTATAAAAAATATATAAAAAAATAGTAATTTACACAATTATTTGTAAAAGTATGCCCATGCACTTTGCTCAAGGTCCTTATCAAGACTCCAAGTAGGAACTTAGGTTTCCCAAAGTGCTTACTGGCAATAAAAGGCTCACTGCTCAAGAAACCTTCTGTAAGAAGTATAATCCTCTCAAATGATGGGTAAAACAGTTCATGTACAGTATTAGAATTGCATTTCAGAGGTTCTCATATAGCCTAGATTCACAACACTAAATCATTAATAATTAAACAGAAATCGGGAGCCTATGTTTGCCATGGCATGGCTGTTTCAATGGGTTTGTATAAGATGGACTACACAAAGTCACAACTTATATTGGATAATCTATTTGTATGGATTCTTGTGGATATTTTAAGAACCAATACTTTGCATCCACATATTCCTTGGGATTCCATATACGCAAGGGCTGGAGGGTATTTTTGATAACGCAAAGCAGTATGCATATTGTATATGATGAAGATTGTCTTGTATCTATTCCCAAGAATCCAAGCTTTTAAATATAATATGATTATGCTACATTACAATAACTCAACAACATAGCTCTACTAGTCTATGATCAGAACCATGGACAGTGGCTTTCTGATTAATCTTTGTTACCACTTCTGAACTACCCCAACATCAGAATTAGGCTTATTAAGCAGCTTACCCTCAAAACAGAAACTATAGCCATGAAACTATAGCCAACAAGACAAGCACAGCAACTAGTAGGGCCTATACAATATATGACCTCATGTTTGTGTATATAATAACAGTAATGTTTAACTTGCAACATTTGCAGATGATGTGGTTTCATGAAAAATGTATCCAACTTCTATACTTTGGATTTACTCTCTTTCTACTGTCTAGCCCTACATATCCAGTTAAACCACATAGGCCTATGCCTATAATATAAGACTGTTATATGAACTTCCAATCACATAATCACAAAGTAGGCCTTGTTCCTTATACATTGTTAAGGAATTTATGTGCAGGAATGTCATGATTTAGTAAGTAGAGAGTATCACACTGGTAAGATGTCAGAAATTGTTGTATTAGGAAAAAACAATGTGTTTCCATTTGGTTCCTCAGGTTCGCCCTTCTGTTTTTCCACCTGTGGTTGTCATCTAAAACCAGAGAGTGAACATGATGAAATTTAATGTCAACATTTGCCTCCCCAAATCTGGAGCCTTGTAGAAAATCAAGGAGCATACTTAAAATGTTCAATACTAACTCTTCATTAACCAGGAAGCAAGCAAATCAAAACATAAATACAAAATAATAAACACAACACTCCCTTGTGCCAGGAAACTTGGTGTGTCCCTTTGTGGATAGGGTCTGGGTACACTCTATTTGAAAATGTTTCCAATTGTACCATTTTAGTGAACATACACTTGTAATTAATTGGTCCAGGATAAACAAACAATCACCATTAACTTTAAACTCATTGATCTAGCCTTACCAATCACATTGATCTGTAATTCGTAACATTATATAAGTACATTGTCTGTATAATCTCATTGTCTAGTCATTGTATTACTACAGTGGCACTAACTGCATAATTGTTTATAATCCAAATATGTGTCCCGATTTCATTGCTATTGCAGGTTAACAAACTCAGTGTATTGGAGAATTATCCAATTTTATTCCTGGGACATAAGAACAGGACAGGGGGAATGGCAGCTGACCTATTACATTGCCTTGGAAACCCAGGGAATCCTGAGATTTCCAAAATTATTAAAAAGATGCAAAGTCTTTATGAGCACCTACTACGAAGTAAGATTTCCTGAAATTTTCAACATGAACACAGTAATGCATACTTATGTTCAACATAAATATAGACACTGTCCACAGATAGTGAGGTGATCTGAGCATCTATAGATAGTGTGTGGGCAAACTATCCAAGTACAGCGTGACCCTAAAATCTTTAAAGTAAGATAAGATTATACATACCCTTCTCAGTCAGACCCACCTTTATGTTAGTATAGCTCATTGAGGTGGCAAAACAAACTAACCTACTGTATCTCCCAAAAGTGACAATGTTTACACATTTATAAGGAACATTATAGATCAATGTAAGTCTATGTACTTCAAAACTTGAAACTTTATATTCTACATTTATTACACGTACAGTAGAATCTTCCAAGCTTTTTTTTTTTTTTTTTTTGCTCTTGATTGTTTTAATCTTGATGATTTTATACAGTGTATATTGTATTTTATTGGAATATTTTGAGATGGTGGAGTTTTTAATTTCCATGAGCTGTAAATTGTCAAATGTCGACCTGAGAAGAGCTCTAATCAGCTAACTAGATAAACACACTGGCAATGGTTTTTTGAGTATTTAATCATCCAATCTGGGTTAGGACAATGGACTGTTTTGTTCTAATTTTCTGAGATGCACCTGTATCGGTCATGTTATATATGTACAACTTCTAAAACTGATAGTTCCAGTCCTTGATTGTGATTGACTGAATTGCACTCAATGCCATTGTAAAATGCAGCATAAACATACACCTTGACTGCATTTTGTTCTAAATTACTGGGCTACTATAACTTGATACAAATGTTAAAGTAGCTGCGTCACGACATTGCTTGGCAACCATTCAGATAGAGGAAATATATTTATTGGCAGAAAAATGATTATCTAGGAACAACTCGTTATATTTCTAGTTGCTGTGCCTTACTTTATGAATCTTTGCCAGGTATTTATAGTAACAGTTTTAGAAAAGCAATAAGCGACTCGAGTCCATAGGTTACACTGATTCTACAACATTGTCATTAACATTTAATATAAAAATTTAGCAGAACTAGTCGCTCAAGAAAAGGATGTCCCTGAGGAGGTGGACCCAAATCCATTGCAAGAGGAAGAAAACCGAGTAGAGCAAGAGGAGGAAAACCAAGCAGAGCAGGAGGTGGGGGATCATCCAGCATCTGAAGAGGAGGTGGTGGAATCAAACTCAAATTCAGTTCCCAGTGGACCCTCCAGAGTCGAGTCAGGTGTTCGTTGACCCTCCAGAGTCAGGGCTAGTCACCGATGACCCTCCAGAGTCGAGTCAAGTGTTTGTTGACCCTCCAGAGTCAGGGCTAGTCACCGATGACCCTCCAGAGTCAGGGCTAGTCACCGATGACGCTCCAGAGTCAGGGCTAGTCACCGATGACCCTCCAGAGTCAGGGCAAGTCACCGTCGACTTTCCAGAGTCAAGTCAGGTCACCGTTGATCAGGTCCCCGTTGATTTCCCAGAACCTAGCCAGGTCACCGTTGATCAGGTCCCCGTTGATTTCCAAGAACCTAGTCAGGTCACCGTTGATCAGGTCCCCGTTGATTTCACTGAACCTAGTCAGGTCACCGTTGATCAGGTCCCCGTCGACTTTCCAGAGTCAAGTCAGGTCACCGTTGATCAGGTCCCCGTCGATTTCCCGGAGTCTAGTCAGGTCACCGTTGACCATCCAGAGATGGGTCAAGTCACCTCTAACACCCAAGAGTCAAGTAAAACAACAGTTAAACTTCATGAGCCAAGACAAGTCACAGTTGATCCTCAGGAACCAAGTCAAGTCACCAACGATCTTCATGAGCAAAGTCAAGTCACCCTTAACCTCCGTGAACTAAGTCAAGTCACAGTTGATCCTCAGGAACCAAGTCAAGTCACCAATGATCTTCATGGGCAAAGTCAGGTCACCAATGATCTTCATGAGCAAAGTCAGGTCACCAATGATCTTCATGAGCAAAGTCAAGTCACCATTAACCTCCGTGAACTAAGTCAAGTCACAGTTGATCCTCAGGAACCAAATCAAGTCACCAACGATTTTCATGAGCAAAGTCAAGTCATCAATGATCTTCATGAGCAAAGGCAAGTCACCATTAACCTCCGTGAACCAAGTCAAGTCACAGTTGATCTTCATGAACCCAGTCAAATCACCACAGATCTACCAGAGCCTCGTCACATCTCATAGCTCTCGTCCTATCCTGTCACGGCCAGGGAGGCCGTCAATGAGCTGTCATTCATTCCGGTCAGGGCTACGGAGACCATACACCAACTCTCTGTCTGTCCTGTCATGGCCACGGAGGCCAGCTACCATCTCATCACGGCCATGGAGGCCGCTATTAACCTGTTTATGTTCACTGTTTCAGTCCCACCTGACCAGACTTGCTTTCCTGTGCCATCAACTCCACTGTGGGGGTCCTCTGCTCCACCCTGGTGGGCCTCTGTCATGTCTGTTCAACTATGGTGGTCGTCTATGTCACGATCATTAGATGGAGTGCCCATGAGACATCTGCTTGTTTCTGGTTTCGACTCTGATTATCCCTACATACCTGACGCCGTTACTGATCATTGCCTGTCTGACCATTCTTCATTAAAGTTCTGCACATGGATCCGAACGTCTCTGTCTCATCATTACACCTCTCTCCCTCCAACACCTGGGTCCTCCTCTCTCTCTCCCTCCAGCTGCAAAACGCAGCTCTAAGCGTAAAATGAAAGGTTAGATTTCAGCTAAAACTAATTAAATGTGGTAAACATCTTGCTTCAGTTCTGTTTTGATTTTGGCTGCTCTGAAAATGCCAAAAGTGCCGTTTGTCATGTTATGAGGTTGCCATTAAAATGATTTTGAAAATGTTATGTTAAGGTCAAACAATTGTTATGGGTTGCTTTAAAGGACAAATCTGTCAAGTTTTCACATAGATCTCTATTTCTCGTGGTCACCGAGTACTGTCCGTATGAAAAAAAGGGAAACTTGGGAACAAGGGAAAATTGGTTTTACCTAGCTCAAGTTACTACAGCCAGCAGCTAATCCAACCAAGCACAGCGCTACACTCTGGGGGCATGTCCATGAGCCCCCATGTACATGTTCACAGAGTGTAGTGCTCTCGATGTAGCGCTGGGTGTAGCAACTCGAGATAGGCAAAACATATTGTTTCTATTTTTTTTCTTAACATTTCTGACCTCGATCTGTGCGAAAATGTTCCGGATTTCTCATTTAAGTTCAGAGACTAAAGTAACATACTATTCATAAAACATGTAGGGTGCAAGCATATTTTGATGACAGTGCATGTGAACTGTGGCCAGAGTGAAGCAAGATGCACAGGCTGAAGTTAATTAATGAAAGGTTTGGTTAAAGCCGACCAACAGTGGTGTTGAGCAAATGGAATGTGTCAGATGATATTACAGTAACATTCACAATCTCAATATTGTTCCACATCTGACCTGAGTACTTTTTCAAGGACTAATTGTAAGGGTATTCTTCTTTCCTTGTCTGGTGTAAGTATTAATTGGAAAGAAATTCCGAAAGAGATGAATGAACTCATCTGAATGAATTAACTGACAACTCCACAAACATTATCTATGTTTGTGTTTTTTACCCTATGTGTTAGACTAAAGTGACCACTTTTGAATGCACTCCTGTCCACTTGCATGTTCTGCATGTTGTGCTCTTGCAAATATGTTTAAAGTGATATTTTCCTTGTTTCATGTATTTTCAGGAAAAAGAGGAAGTCAAGGTGAAATGGGCAAATTGTGCAATTGTGAATAAGAATGTCTATAAACTCATTAAAACTCCATGAATCACAAGTGTATCGGTGAGAATACTTTTTAAAACAGTATACACACACCCGAACTTGACCGCACATCACATATTTGACATTATTGATACCGCTTTCATTCGTAATGCAACGGACCGATCTACGGGACATAAATTAAGCCTTAAAATTAAGGGGTTATTTCGCTGTTCTCCATCATACAATAAAGAGCCTGCACAGAGACAGGAAATAGAAATGAACAAAAAAAAAAAACCTGCCTATAGCCTGTACTTACACAACACTGACAGTGAGTCTCAGGAGTATAGAAGCTGTGGACAATATTAATATATATATATATATATATATATATATATATATATATATATATATATATATATATATATATATATATATTATGCTTAAAACAATACACAGATAATAACAGATAACATCAGAATAATAAAAAAAAACAATGGGAGAAATAATATAAATTAAACATTAACAAATTATGAGAATTACATGACACTGAAAAAAGGAATGGAGTTACAAACAGATAATGTTTTTAAGGCTTTTTTGTTTTCAGACAACTTTATTGAGAAGAGGTATTTTTCAAGTTCTTTCATAAATATAAGAAAGGTTTAGCTGTGGACAATTTTCTTTGTAAGCACACAATATGACGTCACACTCAGCGTGTATGTTTTAAAAATATAATTGAACTGTAAATAGTACTAACACTTTTTAAATAGCCCACCTAAAGTGTATATTACAAATACATTACAACATATAGGATTTTTACACAGAAACTGAGTAAATGATAAACATCTACACAAAAACATCTACATCTACACGCCTGCCAGTCAATATACTCTGAGAACCCAGGTCTCAATAGTTGGTATCGACTAGGCTGGGGAGTTGGGCATTTGGGCAGGCCTCAATAGACCTGCACACATACACCTAATGTTGCCTTCAAAACCTCGAAGAAAATAAATATATACACAACTATCTGTAACCACTAAGTCATCATACACAAATACAATGAAAATTCAATCAATAAAAAAAGACAAACAGAGCCAAAACAAAGAAGGATGAGTCTGACGACACCATACAACCTGCTGAAGCACACAGAAACTATTAATTACTCACCACATTGACAATACAGAAGAGTATTCTTCTATCAACATTCATAAGACTCTGTCTATCAACATCAATTAAACCATGTCAACCTAGCAACCACCATAGTAACCAACATGATTATCCTAGCAACTAGCATAGAGTAGCATACGTGCCAGGTCCAACAGATATTTGAGATCATTTGTCGCACTAGCTGTTGGGTTTCTCAACAAACGATAGGTACATGTGTATTTATGTTTTTATCTTTTATCTTATGGTTTTATGTGTTTTGTGCGAATGTGTATGTGTTGTCTCCTTGTTGTGAACCAAATTGCCCCTTGGGGATATGAAAGATATTCAATCAATTCAATCAATCAATCCAAACTGCTTTTTTTGCCATTGTAACCACCATATGTACCCAGGCAAAACCATTGTCACTATCTCTGCATTATGTTTTTACTCTGGATTATATTTTACATCATAGGTTGCATTTTCATGTACTTGTAATTCCTTGTCATTTCTAGTTTACTACAGTATTGTTCAAAATAATAGCAGTACAATGTGACTAAACAGAATAATCAAGGTTTTTAGTATATTTTTTATTGCTACGTGGCAAACAAGTTACCAGTAGGTTCAGTAGATTGTCAGAAAACAAACAAGACCCAGCATTCATGATATGCACGCTTTTAAGGCTGTGCAATTGGGCAATTCGTTGAAAGGGGTGTGTTAAAAAAAATAGCAGTGTCTACCTTTGACTGTACAAACCCAAAACTATTTTGTACAAACATTTTTTTTTTCTGGGATTTAGCAATCCTGTGAATCACTAAACTAATATTTAGTTGTATGACCACAGTTTTTTAAAACTGCTTGACATCTGTGTGGCATGGAGTCAACCAACTTGTGGCACCTCTCAGCTGTTATTCCACTCCATGATTCTTTAACAACATTCCACAATTCATTCACATTTCTTGGTTTTGCTTCAGAAACAGCATTTTTGATATCACCCCACAAGTTCTCAATTGGATTAAGGTCTGGAGATTGGGCTGGCCACTCCATAACATTAATTTTGTTGGTTTGGAACCAAGACTTTGCCCGTTTACTAGTGTGTTTTGGGTCATTGTCTTGTTGAAACAACCATTTCAAGGGCATGTCCTCTTCAGCATAGGGCAACATGACCTCTTCAAGTATTTTAACATATGCAAACTGATCCATGATCCCTGGTATGCGATAAATAGGCCCAACACCATAGTAGGAGAAACATGCCCATATCATGATGCTTGCACCTCCATGCTTCACTGTCTTCACTGTGTACTGTGGCTTGAATTCAGAGTTTGGGGTCGTCTCACAAACTGCCTGTGGCCCTTGGACCCAAAAAGAACAATTTTACTCTCATCAGTCCACAAAATGTTCCTCCATTTCTCTTTAGGCCAGTTGATGTGTTCTTTGGCAAATTGTAACCTCTTCTGCACATGCCTTTTTTTAACAGAGGGACTTTGCGGGGGATTCTTGAAAATAGATTAGCTTCACACAGACGTCTTCTAACTGTCACAGTACTTACAGGTAACTCCAGACTGTCTTTGATCATCCTGGAGGTGATCATTGGCTGAGCCTTTGCCATTCTGGTTATTCTTCTATCCATTTTGATGGTTGTCTTCCGTTTTCTTCCACGTCTCTCTGGTTTTGCTCTCCATTTTAAGGCATTGGAGATCATTTACCTTTTTTGCACCTCTTTATAGGTTTTCCCCTCTCTAATCAACTTTTTAATCAAAGTACGCTGTTCTTCTGAACAATGTCTTGAACGACCCATTTTCCTCAGCTTTCAAATGCATGTTCAACAAGTGTTGGCTTCATCCTTAAATAAGGGCCACCTGATTCACACCTGTTTCTTCACAAAATTGATGACCTCAGTGATTGAATGCCACACTGCTATTTTTTTGAACACACCCCTTTCAACTAATTCAACTAATTGCCCAATTGCACAGCCTTAAGAGCGTGCATATCATGAATGCTGGGTCTCATTTGTTTTCTGAGAATCTACTGAACCTACTGGTAACTTGTTTGCCACGTAGCAATAAAAAAATATACGAAAAACCTTGATTATTCTGGTTAGTCACATTGTACTGCTATTATTTTGAACAATACTGTATACCCACTTCCATGACAGTTTTTGTGGCCTCTTCCTTCTTGAGGATAGTTTGCAGTATTAGGTTTATTGAATTTATTACATCATAGACATAGCGGGCCTGATGTGACCCTCGGGTTTTAGGTGCAGGCGGCTATTTTAACCGTCTATGGTTAAATTAGCCGTAGCCAGTACTACCAGGAAAGCTACTTATTGTTTAAGTAGCTTTCCTGGTAGGCCTACACATCAAAAAGTATCAGCCGTAATTTTGATTCACCAATATACAATAGAACACAGTATAGGTCCATGAGAACAAAATAATAGGAAGTGGGAATGTTCCAATTCATGTCAAATCACATCCACAGGTGATGGTCACAGCCCAGGCTGACCTGTCCACTGCCAAAAATGGCAACAATGGGCAATACATTCTGTGGATGGCCAGGTGCATGTGCATCGTTTACCTTAATAACAAATGGCACCAGGATGCACTATGGGCATAAGGCAAGCTTGTGTGATGCTTTGCTCAATGTTTTCCTGCTAAAACTTGGTTCCTGCCATTCATGTGGATGTTACTTTGACATGTACCACCTCACTAAGCATTGTTTCAGATCATCAATCAATCACCTTTATTTATATAGTGCTTTAAACAAAATACATTGCGTCAAAGCACTGAACAACATTCATTTGGAAAACAGTGTCTCAATAATGCAAAATGATAGTTAAGGCAGTTCATCATTGAATTCAGTGATGTCATTTCTGTTCAGTTAAATAGTGTCTGTGCATTTATTTGCAATCAAGTCAATGTTATCGCTGTAGATGAAGTGACCCCAACTAAGCAAGCCAGAGGCGACAGCGGCAAGGAACCGAAACTCCTTCGGTGACAGAATGGAGAAAAAAACCTTGGGAGAAACCAGGCTCAGTTGGGGGGCCAGTTCTCCTCTGACCAGACGAAACCAGTAGTTCAATTCCAGGCTTCAGCAAAGTCAGATTGTGCAGAAGAATCATCTGTTTCCTGTGGTCTTGTCCTGGTGGTCCTCTGAGACAAGGTCTTTACAGGGGATCTGTATCTGGGGCTCTAGTTGTCCTGGTCTCCGCTGTCTTTCTGGGCAGTAGAGGTCCTTTCTAGGTGCTGATCCACCATCTGGTCTGGATACGTACTGGATCCGGGCGACTGCAGTGACCCTCTGAACTGGATACAGACTGGATCTGGTGGCCACGGTGACCTCGGAACAAGAGAGAAACAGACAAATATAAGCATAGATGCCATTCTTCTAATGATGTAGCAAGTACATAGGGTGTTATGTGAAGTGTTTCCGGTTCCGGTTTACCTAATTAATGCAGCCTAAAAATCCTTTAACGGATTTGGATATTAAAAGCTTATTAGTATGTTATGTGTATGACATTGAGAGCATAGGCCATAATTTAGAAATATTTTTGAGATGGAAAAATGCAGTTTTACAAATGCTAGAAACGTGGCTTTCTAAGGAAAGATTGCGATCAAGTAGCACACCTAGGTTCCTAACTGATGACGAAGAATTGACAGAGCAACCATCAAGTCTTAGACAGTGTTCTAGGTTATTACAAGCAGAGTTTTTAGGCCCTATAATTAACACCTGTTTTTTCTGAATTTAGCAGTAAGAAATTACTCGTCATCCAATTTTTTATATCGACAATGCATTCCATTAGTTTTTCAAATTTGTGTGTTTCACCGGGCTGCGAGGAAATATAGAGCTAAGTATCATCAGCATAACAGTGAAAGCTAACACCATGTTTCCTGATGATATCTCCCAAGGGTAACATATAAAGCGTGAAGAGTAGCGGCCCTAGTACTGAGCCTTGAGGTACTCCATACTGCACTTGTGATCGATATGATACATCTTCATTCACTACTACGAACTGATGGCGGTCATATAAGTACGATTTAAACCATGCTAATGAACTTCCACTGATGCCAACAAAGTGTTCAAGTCTATGCAAAAGAATGCTGTGGTCAATTGTGTCAAACGCAGCACTAAGATCCAATAAAACTAATAGAGAGATACACCCACGATCAGATGATAAGAGCAGATCATTTGTAACTCTAAGGAGAGCAGTCTCAGTACTATGATACGGTCTAATCCTGACTGGAAATCCTCCCATATACCATTTTTCTCTAAGAAGGAATATAATTGTGAGGATACCACCTTTTCTAGTATCTTGGACAGAAAAGGGAGATTCGAGATTGGTCTATAATTAACAAGTTCTTTGGGGTCAAGTTGTGTTTTTTTTATTTTTTTTTATGAGAGGCTTAATAACAGCCAGTTTGAAGGTTTTGGGGACATATCCTAATGACAATGAGGAATTAATAATAGTCAGAAGAGGAACTATGACTTCTGGAAGCACCTCTTTTAGGAGCTTAGATGGTATAGGGTCTAACATACATGTTGTTGGTTTAGATGATTTAACAAGTTTATACAATTCTTCCTCTCCTATAGTAGAGAATGAGTGGAACTGTTCCTATAGGGGGGTCTATAGTGCACTGTCTGATGTGATACTGTAGCTGACGGCTGAATGGTTGCAATTTTATCTCTAATAGTATCGATTTTAGAAGTAAAGTAGTTCATAAAGTCATTACTTTTGTGGTGTTGGGAAATGTCAACACTTGTTGAGGCTTTATTTTTTGTTAATTTAGCCACTGTATTGAATAAATACCTGGGGTTATGTTTGTTTTCTTCTAAAAGAGAAGAAAAGTAATCAGATCTAGCAGTTTTTAATGCTTTTCTGTAGGATATGCTACTTTCCCCCCAAGCAATACGAAATACCTCAAGTTTTGTTTTCCTCCAGCTGCGCTCCATTTTTCGGGCTGCTCTCTTTAGGGTGCGAGTATGCTCATTATACCATGGTGTCAAACTGTTTTCCTTAACCTTCCTTAAGCGTAAAGGAGCAACTGTATTTAAAGTGCTAGAAAAGAGGGAGTCCATAGTTTCTGTTACATCATCAAGTTGTTCTGAGGTTTTGGATATGCTAAGGAATTTGGATACATCAGGAAGATAACTTAAAAAGCAGCCTTTGTGGTAGAAGTGATGGTTCTTCGATACTTGTAACAAGAAGTAGAATTTACAATTTTGGCTATATGAAGTTTGCACAGAACTAAATAATGATCTGAGATATCATCACTTGGCTGAATAATTTCAACACTATCAACATCAATTCCATGTGACAGTATTAAATCTAGAGTATGATTTCGACAAGGAGTAGGTCCTGAAACATGTTGTCTAACACCAATAGAGTTCAGAATGTCTATAAATGCTGATCCCAATGCATCTTTTTCATTATCGACATGGATATTAAAATCACCAACTATTAAAACTTTATCTGCAGCCAGAACTAACTCGGATGTAAAATCACCAAACTCTTTAATAAAGTCTGTATGGTGCCCTGGTGGCCTGTATACAGTAGCCAGTACAAACATAACAGGGGATTTATCATTAACATTTGTTTCTCTGGATAATGTTATATGTAGCACCATTACTTCAAACGAGTTATACTTGAAGCCTGCCCTCTGAGAAATCCTGAAAACGTTGTTATAAATTGAAGCAACTCCTCCCCCTTTGCCTTTTATCTTGGGGGGTGGACTCATTTAAAATAATGTAATCACCAGGTTTTAGCCAAGTTTCTGTCAAACAGAGCACATCCATATTATGATCAAACAATCAATCACCTTTATTTATATAGTGCGTTAAACAAAATACATTGCGTCAAAGCACTGAACAACATTCATTTGGAAAACAGTGTCTCAATAATGCAAAATGATAGTTAAAGGCAGTTCATCATTGAATTCAGTTGTCATCTCTGTTCAGTTTAAATAGTGTCTGTGCATTTATTTACAATCAAGTCAACGATATCACTGTAGATGAAGTGTCCCCAACTAAGCAAGCCAGAGGCGACAGCGGCAAATAACCGAAACTCCATCGGTGACAGAATGGAGAAAAAGAACCTTGAGAGAAACCAGGCTCAGTTGGGGGGCCAGTTCTCCTCTGACCAGATGAAACCAGTAGTTCAACTTCAGGCTGCAGCAAAGTCAGATTGTGCAGAAGAATCATCCGTTTCCTGTGGTCTTGTCCTGGTGGTCCTCTGAGACAAGGTCTTTACAGGGGATCTGTATCTGGGGCTCTAGTTGTCCTGGACTCCGCTGTCTTTCTGGGCAGTAGAGGTCCTTTCTAGGTGCTGATCCACCATCTGGTCTGGATACGTACTGGATCCGGGCGACTGCAGTGACCCTCTGAACTGGTTACAGACTGGTTCTGGTGGCCACGGTGACCTCGGAAACAAGAGAGAAACAGACAAATATTAGCGTAGATGCCATTCTTCTAATGATGTAGCAAGTAAATAGGTAAACCGGAACACTTCCCATAACACCCCAATTAATGCAGCCTAAAAATCCTTTAACGGATTTGGATATTAAAAGCATATTAGTATGTTATGTGTATGCCAGGTTAAAGAGATGGGTCTTTAATCTAGATTTAAACTGCAAGAGTGTGTCTGCCTCCCGAACAATGTTAGGTAGGTTATTCCAGAGTTTAGGCGCCAAATAGGAAAAGGATCTGCCGCCCGCAGTTGATTTTGATATTCTAGGTATTATCAAATTGCCTGAGTTTTGTGAACGTAGCGGACATAGGAGTATAATGTAAAAGGAGCTCATTCAAATACTGAGGTGCTAAACCATTCAGGGCTTTATAAGTAATAAGCAATATTTTAAAATCTATATGGTGTTTGATAGGGAGCCAGTGCAGTGTGGACAGGACCGGGCTAATATGGTCATACTTCCTGGTTCTAGTAAGAATTTTGGACTAGCTGTAGTTTGTTTACTAAGCGTGCAGAACAACCACCCAATAAAGCATTACAATAGTCTAACCATGAAGTCATAAATGCATGGATTAACATTTCTGCATTTGACATTGAGAGCATAGGCCGTAACTAAGATATATTTTTGAGATGGAAAAATGCAGATTTACAAAGGCTAGAAACGTGGCTTTCTAAGGAAAGATTGCCATCAAGTAGCAGACCTAGGTTCCTAAATGATAACGAAGAATTGACAGCAACCATCAAGTCTTAGACAGTGTTCCAGGTTATTACAAGCAGAGTTTTTAGGCCCTATAATTAACACCTGTTTTTTCTGAATTTAGCACACAGTAATTGAAGCATGTTTGATGGCAGATGACATTCAGTCAGAGTCCTCATCAGAACAGCTGAAATCAGAGGCTATAGCATCAAGTTATATGTCTTCTTCCAACTCCATCTCCAGGTGAGAGTTATCATTCAGGATAGATTTGTAATGGATGTTGACTAAAAGCATTTTTGCTTTCAGTTTGCTGAGCCTCTGATGAACCAGACACTGCAGTCCTTTTTGTGCATCCTCAGAGAAGTCAACAAGAGAGGCTGCAAAAACATAACAATAAATCAATGAAGTCAATTACATTTGTTAGTGTGCACATGCATTCCAGAGTGACTAGTTAATTACTGCAATCAAGGAAATGGGGATCTTCACCAAACATATGTCACAGGTCGGAGTGGACCACAGATGTCGTGAGTCTCTCCCCTCCCTAGTTTCCACCTCGAGGAGGTCCCAAGAACATCCCAATGACCAGACACACGAGAGAAAGGGAGTATGAGTAAAACAAACTTTATTTAAATTATCTAAAAGGTGTGAAGGGAAGGGAATCTAATATCCACTCTCGAGGCCAGAGAGTATAGGTCCGAGTCGCTTCTTACTCTGTCACGGGGATTTTCGTCCAGGTAAACCCTACGGATGGAGTTTGTAGGCGAGTATGCAAGGGCGATGCACTGGTATTTCACTCGGGCGTACAAGTATGTATGCAGAAGGACAACTGGGTCTTTACTTTGGACGTACACGCAAGTATACAAGGACAATATGCTGGCTCTTAAATGTGGGCGTACAGTAGAGTATACAAAGGGCAACTGGAGTTTGACTTTGGGCATACAGGTAAGTATACAAGGGCAATACGCTGGCTCTTAGCTTGAGGCGTACAGATGGGCATACAGGGGCAACTGGAGCTTTGCTCTGGGCATGCAGGTGGGTATTCGATGACAATACTGAATGGATACAACTCCCAGACCCTCGAAGAGGTGGACGTCAGGCTTAAGCCCTTTTCAGCTCGGGAGTCTAGAGAATGTGTATATGTCACGACAACTGTGGTCTTCTTCACTGGGGCAGACTTCCCAGACCAACACTCAAACCGGTCACCTCCAACCGTGGAAACACTCCCATGATGGCTCAGAGCCTCAAGCTCAGACCTGTAGGACTGGTAACAGACAGACAGAGTTCCTTCACAAATTTACTTAGCTTCAGTGAATATATGGAGAAAGACTCACCACCTCTTGAATTTGACCAAGAGTGGATAGAAGTACAGATTGAAGTTGCTGCACGTTGGGCCTTCCACGGCCTCAGCTGGTGCCACCACGCTGGGTGACTTCAGGTAGGTTTGTGCCACCGGGTATGTACCTCAGGAATGACTCGAACGCTTCCCTCTCCTCTCTTCCAGACAACGGACCAGAGATCTAGACAGGGGCGAACCTCGGAAAGCACTCCACAAACAGGTATTCATACACAAGGGCTACAGTGCTGGATGTTCATATAGCAGCCAACACGTCGCAGTCATCGTCCCCCACAATATGCACACTGTTCCTTACTTGCTATTGTTGACACGTCACCACTCGGTGGAGTAGGGGTCCAAAGCCACGAGCGGGCATGTATATAAAAGACGGTTGTCTCACAACACCGGTGCACGTTCTTCCCCACAGGGTTTTCTCTCCCAGCCTAGAGGGTGATTACTGACGACATGACACAGCACGACACTGCAGACTTCAAGTGTACACACAACAAAGAAAAGGACTCACCCACTGCACTCCAAAAGCTCACAGTGAATTAGGGTCAAAACCACATAGGACCGGGGATTAGTTCCTGGACGTTGGGGGCACCGATGCAGCAGATGGCAGAGGAAATGTCACAGCCACGACAAGGCACCAGACTCCTTTTTTTCGCTGGTCCCGGCACACCCACTAATCCTATTACGGTGGGGCCGCTCACATTGGTCACAACTCACAAGAGGTATATGGATATTCCACACTTGCAAAGTAACCGTTGACACGACTAATATTTCAGTGTACTCACCCTTTCATTAACACTGGATCTTTCCACTTTCCTCCTTCCTGCAATCCTAGCAGATCTTCAATGTGTGTTAACTTCACCTCACACAATGCATCTGAACACAATGCTCCAATAAAGATATTCGTATACTCAGCCCTGTGTGTGTATCTCTCTTTGCCCAAGCTCCACAGTACACCATTCTCTCGGAATCACCAACCATTTCCTGTGTTTCTGATGCCCTATTTATGTGTCTCCTCTTCACTGAATTGCCAAATCCGTGATCGCCACGCTTAACAAGACACCTGTTCCCAATAACACGCCGATTTGGGTTCACCGGAATTCCCGGAAGCGGCGGTGTTTGCGATATATGGTATATGGCGGAACTAATCTTCCTCATTTTTGGTTCCGCCCCGTCACAGTCACTCCGTGACACATACTCACTCCAGCAAAACTGTATTTAAGGTGAAAGTGTAGTAAAATATTGCAGACAGTTCTATCTAAATAAACAGTGACACAGACATAGATGTGCTTACAGTTTGAAGAAAGGGCTCCCAGTGTCAAGTATTGTGTCTTTAGTGATGTCCAGTGTTGCAGCATTTCCTTACAGAGGATTACTTCTTCCTCCTTCAGGCGTTGCACAGCCATAAACTTATCAAATACCTTCCTTTTGGTGTGAAGGTCTGCTAAAGGTGAAAGGGGAGTTTTTATGTATAGAACATGTTTTATTCATCATTCATTTTTCCAGGAGAGTCCCATTGAGATATTACATCTACTTTTCAAAGGAGCCCTGTGCAATGTGATTGATATTAGATAGACAATATAAAGATTGGATTTTGACATTTCTGCAACATAGGTCTGAGGTTTACTTGAGATGGAAACCAATATTGCATAATGAGACCGAACGTAAATGTTTTTCTATTTTAAAAAAAAGAGAATAAAATAAACTTACTTTCACTTTGGCAAGGCCACGTGTCCAGGTTCAGCCAGATGATTGTACTCGGCAACAGCTGCTGCCAGGCGTTTTTTGTCATTTAAATGACTCTTCGTATCTTATGTCGCCTCTTGTTGCTATCTGACAAAAAAGTCACAGAGTATTAATTTCTTATAGTTGATTCAGATTTCATGCATATTGCTATACATAAACTGTCGGGACAAGGCTCCATTAGCTGCATAGGTACAATGGACATTTTCTAAAGGGTCACAGTGTGTATGGTTAGGAACTGAAACTTTAGAATTGAGTAGAATTAATAAGAACCTAAATATAGGTATATGTTATTCTGAAATACCTGTTTGCTTGTAAAGGTTTAGGCTGCGTACTTTGACGAGGACAGCCAGCTCCTCTATCCGTGCCTGTATTGCACCAAGGCTACCATCACTTTGATCAGTTTCTAAATTAGAATTATATTGCTCAGTATATGCATGAAATTGCCATCACTCAAATACAATTAGCAAGTGATGTGTGATAGGAAATACACAACCAAAATCGGTGATACTGAACTTGAGAAGCTGTAGCTAATGGCCAGTGCTCCCAGTAAGCTACAATGCTACTAATTTATCAAGTAGCAAGTAATTTATCTAAGCAAGTAATTTTCAACACACATTGCCCACTTTAGAAGGTGAGCAATAATCAATGAAATAATACAACAAACACATTGTTGCAGTTGGCTCAGCAATGCAACTCCAGGAATGTTGATAAGCACATTGATATACAGTGTGTGCTACAATGCTGAAAATTAGCATAATTAGTTGTCAGTGTGCAGGGCTCTATGATGAAAGTTTTTAAATAGGCAAACTTACCCTTATTATATAATATATATATATAATTATTATTGAAATAAAAGCCAATTACACCACGTTGTTGTTGCTCAGAGCGCCTTATAATACGCAGAAAGGTTTGCACTGGAGTTGCTTTAAGGTCAGGTGCATCTCTGACACATGCAAAGGGTGGATGTTGAAATGGAAAGTAGGTTTGAAAGCCAAAGGCTGATAAAGTAGGCTATACTACAGGTTATTAAAACAAATGCTAATTTTCTGTACATTACTGTCCCTGAAAGCGTCAGATATCACGCACTTGAATTGGCTTTTCAAAGTACAACTGCATCCTGTTAAATGTCTGTGGGTTGCATTGATGGTTGAAAGTCATGATCGTCTTTCACATAAGATAAAGGGATGATGGAACCTATATTGTCATGTTTTTAGTTAGGATACCTAGCACACATTCACGTTTAAATTGAGTAGGCTACAGGCTAATTTAAAACCAAACGAAATTGTAGCCTATGCCAGACCTGGCCAAACATATATATATATTTTTTGTTTTTTTATTGAATATGCTTTAGACAACAAGGACATATAAAGAACAGAACAAATAGAACATCTACAGGAATCAAATGTTATCAAGTATATGTAAAGCTTCACATATATAAACCAAATCTAATGAAATATAAATATATAAAAAAATAATAATAATAAAAAAGGGATACATAGAGGAAACATTATGCATCAGTGGTAATACCAAAAATATTGTCATAATATTTCAGGAATCTGTCACTTTTCTTGTTTTTAATTAACCTTAGAGGTTTCAGACATGCATGAATTTCAATTAAAAATTTTGGAAAAGTAGGCTGCGATTTAAAGAATTTTTGCTTGTGAATAAAAAAAACTTCACAAACAAAATAAAAAAAAATAACAATATAATTAATTGAAGTGCTAGCTTTATCAAATGAACGACACACGAACGTTCAGAACGACACATCACTAGTCTGGGGTGCGTTTCCCAAAACCATAGTTGCTAACTAAGTTAGCAACGTTGTTGGTTGCAATGCAATTTCCCATTGCCAACCAACAAAGTTCCTAACAGGTTAGCAATTTTTAGCTATAGTTTTGGGAAGCGCACCCCTGGTCGCTTCGCTCCAGTCCAGCGGGAGGCGCTAAACACATTCGTTTGTTTGACAAACATCATTAAAGCTTAGAGGAAGAAGTTCAGTTTCACCGCGCTCTCTGTTGTTGTTATGTCGGTGTACTGCCTTAACACAAACGGTTAGACACGTTTCTAAGAGAAAATGTTAGTTTTTGAATCAGTTCAGTAAACACCTGTAATATTCTCATCCTAACAATCGTCACTGTGTTTTGAAGCAAGCAAGAATATCTGGAGGAGTTTATCATCTGAACTGAGATCTGCTGCTGTGAAGATGCAGTTTGTGAAAGAAGAGAGAGAAGAGAACACGAGTGAACCAGACACCAGCACAATTAAACACGAGGAACCAGAAACCTGGAGAATAAAACTCGAGGAACCAGAAATAAAACACGAGGAACCAGAAACATGGAGAATAAAACACGACCCAGACAGCACACATACGTTGTGCCGATGTCGAGCCGACCTACAAAATTCCATCGGGACGATATCGCTCAGGGAGCGTTTGCTAATAGGCAAGATGTCTCGGCGACGTCGGCCTCTGATCGGAAATGCTCTCCGGCCGGTCCTGAGACGATACATCCCGGCCGCTCTGCGTGGACGCGGTTCACTGGCGTTTTGCTCATCGTTACGGACCACCCGCGGCTACCGCCGCTGGTTTATAATAGAACAATACACACCACTCTCAAGAACAGATGCAACTTTATTAATATTTTCATTTATTTCATATTACATGTACAAATACAATAACATTTACCAGATGCTTTGATCAAAAAGCTTTTGCAGTAAAACCATAGAAAAAACAAAATCGACCATAGTTTTACTACAATCACCATGATTTTACTACAGCTTTTGCAGTAAACCCATAGTAAAAACAAAAATAACCATTACTACAGTACTTGCATGGTTAAATGTTGTATGAGTATAGCACCTTTTGACAATACTTATTTCAAAGTAGGTTTACAGGAAATGCATGTTTCAAGGTTACAGTTTAAAAAGCCAGAGATTACTGAGACACACTGGGAAGACCATCTAGTTCATAATAAAAAGTCATGTGTTCAGTGCTGTCAGCATCGCATGCGAACTTTATGCCAAGAACTTTTTAAAAAGAGTTACATAAACACAAAATAAAACCAGGCAAACAATACTAGTTAAGCAATTAAAATGTTTTAAATTGCATGATAAAAGTTCAAAAATATTTTCTGATAAAATCTTACTAAACAAGTCTCTAGTTTAGTATTCAGTTAACATTAACATTATCTTTCAACATTTTTAAAGTGATGCTTACAAATAAAAGGGGACATGTAGGTCCACATAACTCAGAGAGTAAATATTGTTCATTTTCAGATATAAGAGACGTTACAATAAAGCAGTTTGAAAATCATCAAATTTACCCTTATAGGCAAAATAAGGATAATATTTGTTTTGTGTGTGTCTAATGTTTTGTGTGTTCATGTACAGTTGTCGTCTGTAGTCTTTGTGAGCGTTGGTGTCATCTGAAGTCTTCAAAAGTGAGTTTGGATTCAGTCTGGAGCCGCTGTAATCTCTAGAAACCTTGGGATGGCCATCCTGAGATAGAAACAGGAAATAAAAAGGAGAAAGTTTAGAATAGCTGCTGCTGTTCATATTATTTCAGACAAAATATTATTTATTTAATCACATATAACTGGAGTGCATGGTTATTAGATGTGTTGTGTGAATACTAAACTATGTATTTTAATTTAATTTAAACAACAAAAAAAAAGTGTGTCCGAGCCCCAAATATTATTAGGAAGGCTATTTCAAAGTAAAATACCAATAGGTTTTGCTTCCTTTAGTGGACTTTGATAAATTCTTGGTGTTAGAATTTAGTGACCTCACTACAGGCCATGGACCATAGATACTGCTGCCTCAATTTGAGCTTATTTTGCTATATATATATATCTGATTTAATCACAAGTAGGTTTAATAAACGCACATCCACTTCCAATTCACCAATCAATAAAAAAAAAAATCGACACACTGCCACTAATGCTCTCAAAAATCAGTTTACTGATGAAGTGTTTCATGTGATCCCTGTAAATGTAATATTTGTGGAACAGGCATCTCTTTAGAATGGAATATACATTTCAGTAGGTGGAACATTATATTTGTAATTTATACTACCGTTAAAAGTTTGGGGTCAGTACGATTTTCTTTTTACGTCTTTGAGAAAAGTCTCTTCTGCTCAACAAGGCTGCCTTTATCTGATCAAAAGCAAGTAAAAAAACTGTAATATTGTGAAATATTACAATTTAACAACAGTTTTCTACGTGAATATATTGTGAAATGTAATTTATTTCTGTGATCTAAGCTAATTTTTATTACTCCAGTCTTCAGTGTCACATGATCCTTCAGAAATCATTCTGATTTGCTGCTCAATAAACATTTTCAATTATTATCACCGTCTTATCAATTATCAAAAGTTAAAACAGACATTTCTGTTTCAAACACTGTACTGTTTTAAAACTTTATTCATCAAAGAATCCTGAAAAAATGAACGAACACAGTGGTTTTCAACACTGATAATAGTCAGAAATGTTTCTTCAGAAGCAAATCAGAATATAAGAATGATTTCTGAAGATCATGTGACACTGAAGACTGGAGTAATGATGCTGAATACAGCTTTACCATCACAGGAATAAATGACTTCTCTAAATATATTCAAATAGAAAACTATTATTTTAAATTGTAGTGAACTGTTTTCATTTCATATATTAAACCGTGGTTGCCATAAAAGACTTTCAAAAACACAAAAAAACCATACCTTCCCAAACTTATGATACAGTTGTGTATGTTCAAGATTGTACTTACTGGTCCTGCAGTTTATAGCATCTTGGAGATGTTGTCTGACAGCAGCGGTGGGCCGTCAGGGTGAGCAGGGCTCTGCTGGCCCTATAAAAAACAAAATTGTGTGAAAAAAGCTTTTAAAGACTATTTAGTTATCATTTACATTTGTGTAATGTTCACAAATTGCTTGTGATTAGTTTAGTTGAGGTTGACCTGGAATATCCTACATTACAAAAAGTCTATGGCCAGCACTACAGATTGTGCTACCCTTTTGATGAAAGAAGTCACATCTGATTTGTTACAAGCATTAGTGACAGAATCATCAGCCAATCAAAATTTTGACATTCAATGACAGCACACCCTCTGGGTCTAGAGACGTGCCCAGTGCTACCCCCAGCGTTAGACTGCCCTTTTAGTCAGGGATTTCCAAAGTACGAAAGTGAAATTAAATGAAAAGAAAATACCAGACATGGGGACTTGTGACTTGGTGACTTGGACTCGAGTCGACTCGAGTCGCTATTTTTAGGACTTGAGACTTGACTCGGACTTGGAAGTTAAAGACTCGGGACTTGACTTGACTTGAGACACGATGACTTGAATGACTTGAGTGTTAATCACATCATGTTTTCAGTTTGAATATAAAATATATAAATTATTTTTTTAAATAAAGTTGATTACTCAGCTGGAGCGCAGGCTGAGAATAACGTCGTGACTGGATCAGGACACTATCATCAGTCATGTCCTCTCTACCTTACGCACACCACGCCCACTTAGATCAGATATCACATCACATCAACATGTCAGCCTGAGAGGTACCGAGGGTCATCGCTTTTGTCTTCAATAGAAAACTTCAAAAAACGCGTGGAAAACGCTAGTCGCGCCGCTTTCTCCTTGTTTCCAAAGCGCTCGGGCAAAAGCGCTCCTGGGGCGTCTGTCGTTGCTAAGCATCCATGACACGCTCTCTCTCATTGAAGACGCGGAAATTTCAGCAAAGGATAAATGGATTTGCAGCACTAAAAATCGCTCGCAGTAGCTCTGCTACTAAATTCGTTTCAAAATGGCAATCCATATACAGCTATGAACAGCTGTTCCTTCATCTTAGCTGAGCTTTCAACGTTGATACGGGAAAGGATGAGGCTGATTGGTTAGTTATTGTCACATGACCTGCGGTGCGCTTGCGGCATTCTGAAAAGTTTAGATGTTTTTAACTCGATGCGGTGCGACGCGCGCGCGTTGCTTCCATTATGAGCGCGCATACCGCACGCCTACATTGGAAATAACGAACTTGCGCGCGCAAAAGACGTGATGTGAACGGCCCCTAATGATCCGCTAGCAGGCAATCAAAAAAACGCATTCCAGGGCTAAGGGGGCATAAGCCCCGAATATTTTGTTACCTTGTCTTTCTCATAGAGCAAAACAATTAATCAGAAAAACTAATGTAGCTGCCGCGATTACCCAATCATGAGAAGTGCATATATATAGGCTATATATATATATATATATATATATATAGGCATATATATATATATATATATAGGCATATATATATATAGGCATATATATATATATATATAGGCATATATATATATATATATATATATATATATATATATAGGCATATATATATATATATATATATATATATATATATAGGCATATATATATATATATATATATAGGCATATATATATATATATATAGGCATATATATATATATATATATATATATATATATATACAGTACAGAAAATAAATATGACGTATTTTAAGTTGTTTCATACTTTTTTGTTATATACAGTACAGACCAAAAGTTTGGACACACCTTCTCATTCAAAGAGTTTTCTTTATTTTCATGACTATGTAAATTGTAGAGTCACACTGAAGGCATCAAGGGCTATTTGACCAGGAAGGAGAGTGAAAGGGTGCTGCTCCAGATGACCTGTCCTCCACAGTCACCGGACCTGAACCCAATCGAGATGGTTTAGGGGTGAGCTGGACCGCAGACAGAAGGCAAAAGGGCCAACAAGTGCTAAGCATCTCTCGGAGAACTCCTTCAAGACTGTTGAAGACCATTTCAGCTGACGACCTCTTGAAGCTCATCAAGAGAATGCCATGAGTGTGCAAAGCAGTAATCAAAGCAAAAGGTGGATACTTTGAAGAACCTACAATATGACATATTTTTGGTTGTTTCACACTTTTTTGTTATGTATATAATTCCATATATAATTCCACACGTGTTAATTCATAGTTTTGATGCCTTCAGTGTGAATCTACAATTTGCATAGTCATGAAAATAAAGAAAACTCTTTGAATGAGAAGGTGTGTCCAAACTTTTGTTCTGTACTGTACATAACAAAAAAAGTATGAAACAACTGAAAATACGTCATATTTATATTCTATACTCTGAGAGAGAGAAAGAGAGAGGAGAAAAGTAACAGTTTAATGTTGTATGTAAACTGTGTTTGAGAGAGAGAGAGAGAGAGAGAGAGAGAGAGAGGTGTTCAGAGAGGAGTCTGTTGGATGTTTAGCTGTTATTTGTTTTATGGACTCAATGTTGAAAATGTAAAACATTTCAAACACTGTTGGCAGAAGTGAAAAATAAATAAATTTTAGGAAGTTACAATTTAGTTTGATTCCATGATGTATTTTACTGAACATGAGTATTTACAATGCAAATCCAAATTATTTTAATTTACTGACAGTTACTTACATCTTGTCTTTTAACTTTATTAAGATCAGATTCTGCAGGTAAAATAACAATATTAAGGTGACTTGACTTGGACTTGACTTGACATAGCTTGTGACTTGACTTGACTTGACTTGCCCAAGAAAAAAATACTTGGGACTTACTTGAGACTTGAAGGTTAAGACTTGAGACTTACTTGAGACTTGCACATGTGTGACTTGGTCCCATCTCTGGAAAATACAGCCTACAGATCTGGTTGCCAATCTACTAAAATGCTTTTTTAAGGTGCTATTTTGCAGAAAAAAAGAGAATAACTGAGAAATGAAGACCTACAACTGAGAAAGGAAGACCTACACCTAAACTGAAGGCCAGCAACATTTTTATGCACCATTTCAAAGATTGCAACTACGAGTGCTATGAGTGGCTAACAGTTAACACCAAGCACAAGTTATTTTGTTGGCCGTGATTACTTTTTAATCTGAGTCAAGGGACATGAAAAGAGTTCTTTATTATTTGATGAGTATTGTATCATGCACATTGTTATAACAGAGGTCGACCGATTCATTGGTTTTGCTGGTTAATCGGCACCGATAGTTGATTTGTAGAACTATCGGTTATCTGCAAAATCCATGGAGATAATTTTCCGTGTTGCGTTTGTTTTGCCATGTGACACTGTTCGCTGCACAGAGTGGGAAACTTCAAACGCGAGTTTAAATGCAGCCGTTCACATAGTTTCTCTATTAAATAACATTATATTAATCTCAAATCATTGTAAATTTACATAATGACTTCACCCTAGGCTATAAATTATGTATTGTGCATTTTACAGCAAAACGTTGGTCTTTCTGTGGCTCTAATACAGTCCGTATGCTTCATATAGAAAGCTGTAATACAGATTGCGCATTTTCTTTCCGTTTGCTCTTTTTTTTTTAACACTGAACTTTAAACACATATGCCACATAGTTCATTCCTGAAGCAAACTTATGTCCGTTTGGTGATTAAATAAAGAGTTTTAGACCGCTGCTTGAATTGAATGTGACACATCCGGTGTGTGTGATAACTGTGACTTCTCAAAGACGCTGCACATGATAAGATAATCATGCACTGTTCTAAAATAGCAGCAAATAAAATGTGATGCGTTCGGTGTGTAGGGTTGGGTATCGTTTGAATTTTATCGATTCCAATTCCGATTCTGCTTATTGATTCCTAGTTTCAATTCCAATAAGATAAAAAAAATCCAATATAAAAAAATTAAGTCAAACATTTAGATGTCAAACATGTTTCTGTCTTTTTACAAAGCATTCTGTTACAGCTGAATAACATGAGCAAAAATCAGCAGCTTACAAAACACTGCAAAGAGGAATTTTGCCTGTGCTTAAAAAAAAAAAAACATAGCAAAAACAATTAATTAATAAAAATATTAAAGTGTTAAAGACAAGTAACCAGTCAGTAGTAAGATATGAACAAACAAATCAATTAGCAATACCATAAATACAACTAAACAAAATTTCAGGTACAGAAACTGTAATTAAAAGTTTAAAAACACTGCATAGTTTTCTTTTTATAAATAAAATAAAGATTAATCAATTAAAGTTATTAAATATATTCAGTCGAGATCAGTGAATGATTTTCTTTTGTTTCTTTTGTTCTTTGATTAACATTAATGACAGACAGCGCGTTTATTAGGCTGTTGTCTCTTTAAACAAAAATACTGTACGTGTGTGTTTTCTTTCTCATCTGTTTACATTCATGTAAGACAAAAACGTTTGTGTTTATGATGATATACTGATGTAGTTTTCTGTATATTGGTCGACAAATATGAAAGAAGTCAGTTTCGGCTCGGAACAACCTTTTCTACAGTTGAAATACATGGAATGGTCCGAGAATGGACACAAACCCGGGAACCCACAGCGCGACCGCAGACCACTGCTCTCATTCAGTATCCATTTTGTTCAGTATTCATTTTAAAAACGATTGGTTTAAAAATCGGTATCGGCCAGTGTGGTCCAAACTAGCTATCAGTATTGGAAAAATACACTATCGGTCGATCTCTAGTTGATAAAACTGTGGTGCTGTGTGGATGTCCAGAAAAAAAAAAAGACCAAATCAATACCGGTGGCTACTGGTGATACATTGAGGTCTAATGAAGCGAAATGATCGGTATTTAGGAGAAAATGAACACTACTTACAACAGTATTACCTTTAATCCATAGCCTGGGCAACCAGCTGTCAGCACGTTCACAACTGTGTAACAGATATGCAGGTCAGCGATTCATGGGTTAAATTCTGTTTTATAAATTCAGACTGTTGGTACTAAATGCCAGCCTGGCTGGACTTAAACTATTTACGATGCCCATGCGAGCTTCAAAGAAGAAACGAAAACCCCCAACCCAAATTCTTCCAACACTGGAGACAAAGGAACTTTTCGTATAAGTTCCTTACTTTCATTTTATTATTAATATGTATTTTAATTATGTTTATGGATTGCATAAAATGGTTAATCCTTGTTATGTGAAGAGTATAAGTTGCAAGCTTATACTTTAGGAAATGTCTTTCCTCACTTTAACTTCCTCAAAGAGAGCCATGTCTCTGCAACCCCCACTTTTGCAGGTCGTAAAGTTTACGACCACACTGGAGAGGAGAGAAGCCAAATCTTCTCCCCAATGCATTCTATGGAATGAATTTGTTACCTGTTAGTTTTTATGCTGTATAAATGTATTACGTATTCCCTTTTGGTACATTTAAATGTTTCCCAACATCTGCAGTGTTATCATGTGTTAAGCAAATCTTTCAGATGTAGAATTACACATATTTAATGTAACTTCATGTTTTGATCACATATACCTATTATGTTTAGTCTTGTTCTAATCGTCATGCTTTGACAGACCCATTTATCTAGAGCAAAGTAATGAAAAATGTATTTAATCTGGAATAATGAACTTGCTTTAATATTCCTGATGAAATCGGACAGGCCCTAAATCATCAGGGGTTTGTCTCAACCGAGACAAAGGAACTTTCCCTCCGCTTCAGATCGCGGACATTCATTGGATGCTCCCTCGAAAATGGGCGTGAACTATTTCAAGCTATAAGAATTGACCAAACAAGGTCCACCTCTCTCTTTTCTTTCTTGCTCTTCTCCGTTCTCGGTCACGCTGCTCTCCAACGTTGCTTCCGCGAACCCCCTCAGCACAGGGGCTGAGAGAAAAAGCCATTTTAATGGCTCCTTTGGAAGCTTTCGTTTCGTTCGTTTTCTTTTCTTTTCTTTACTAAGTTTATTAAACTATTCGCCTCTCCACGCAAGGAAGACGAATTCTGGAACAATGTTTGTTGAACCTTTCAAATACCGCGCGAGGACAGAACAAAGGACCACGTGCTCCACGCTCACGCCAAGCGCAGCGTGCACGCGCGTCACATGGCCTCCGTTTCATGGCACATGGCTGTTTCAACGGGAACAGTGCGTAAAGCTCACAAGCTCGACGCCGATCTCACGCCACACTCACATGGGACACTTCTGCAAGTATCACTTTTTCTATGGAGATTTAAATGCTGCTTTAAAGTGTTGCTATTATTTGATTCGTTGTTGGTTCCACTAAGGTTTACTGACTGATTTTCATACCTGAGCTCATTCTGTGATCTCTCTCGCTTTCTACACTTCTCTCTCTCTCGCTCTCTCTCTCTCTCTCTCTCTCTCTCTCTCTTTTATTTGGATTCCGTTGTCTTGTAAATGTTTATTGTCTGTATTTTCGTACGCATATTTACTCTGTGTGATTTGTAGTTTGATGTATTACTAGTTGAATTATTAAAAACTCATATATAAAATGATTGGCTTTGGACTCCACCCCACTCACATTACGAGTCACTGAGATGTGTCTGATCTTTAGCTACAAGCTCTAAATTTAGAAACTAAATTTATCATAAGGATAGGATAATATTTTCATGGCCAGAGAATACTTTTCCTTGAATTATAAGGCGTGATAACTTTATTGAAAATTGATAGGTCTATAGTGGTGTGCTGGACATACCACGGTTTGATCTGCAATAATTTACAGTAAGAGATATCACAATAATTGATATGAAGAATGTAATATTGACATATTAATGAGTAAATTACAGTGCCCTGTGATTAGTATTGGTATTGGCAATTGAGCTATTTTTCATAATCAATAAAATTAAATGTAACTGTCATCTGAGATATATATTAATCAAATTCTTGATTAATTATTCAAATTCCCTATATATCATTTGAGTTAATTACTATGTAAAACTCAATGTTGTTACATTTTGGTGGAGATAACGCGGGCATTTCAAACTTCGTTTTGTGAGCAATCAATCTGTGTATATGGTTTTTAATAATTTCTGCACGTGCGTTATGAAATTATGTAACGTTACTTGTGAGATGAGTCGCAAGACGCGAACTCACTCCTAACTGACTGAGGCAAAAAGCTGGTCAGTAAGCACCTAGGTATTTATAGAAACTTAACAGTATAGTCACTGTTAATTTTAATGAAAGTAAACTGCAGTATAATGTTAAAAGTATCCTGTTAAGAAAGACCAAAATCTTTTTACAGTGAAAACATTTTAATATGAATAATTAAAAGATAAAGAAATCTTTTAATAGTTGCAACATGTAAATCTGAACCTGAGCGATGTTCCTCTGATTCAGTAAAAAGGCCTTGTTATTAAATATCGTTATTGAATTCGTGGTAAACCACAATAATATTCAAAAATAAAACGATAAAAACTCCTGGTCTAAAATTGGCTTAGCTACCCGATTTTTAAACCTAAAACATTTAAATCATAAGTGCTATTTTGATAAATGTTTATTGGAGTCAACAGTTGGAAAATTCCTGTTTTTATTACAGTTGTGTTTTGGAAGTGAACGGATCCTTCTTCAACCTATGTTAATATAGCACCTCAGAGATTAAAACTTTCTGTTTGTTACTTGTGATTTTTGATGCAGAAAATCAGCCTGACAAACGATCAGATAAATTCTAAGTCATATTGAAATTGTAATTCCTCTATCTAAACACTAGAGGGAACGTGTGGGTTAGAAATTTCAGGGTACACCCTGCTTTCTGATTCCAGCTTGCATGAGTGCAAAGCTGCCAACCTGTGGCCATTTCAGATAATGCGCTCTGATTGCTAATTTATAATCCCCTGTGATGTATATTTGAATTGGATGTCTAAATTCTCGATAATTATTTGCATTTACACTCTTGCTCGTGCGAATATTATTACAGGGAAACAAAAGAATGTTCCCTGCCTTTGACTGTTTACATTTACTTTGAGTTTAGTTCAAACATGATTTGAATTAAAATGTAATTGTTAATAGTGGAAATCTAGATGTGTCAGGTCAACCACTGATTGACCCACTTAGAAGGTAAGCCATCTAGTGGCAGTCTCCTGTTAAATCGACTAACAGACCTCTGTCTTTTCCATTCTGTTTTGAAATTGCATGTCCACTTTTACCCTCTTTGATTAATCTCACACTGTTTGATTAATTTCATGATCATTAATGATAACTTACAAGCTATCAATGGTTATTATAGGATATTATTCAGATTTTCCTTTTTAATTCATACATGCTTATTTTAAATTTTGATTTAAACCAGTTTGAATTTTTAATTTGAATTAAGTTTTCTGCTCAGCAGGTTAAAGACAGAGAAGCAGTACTCCCCCCCCCCCCCTGTGGTGAAAACCAGCTACTCCTTCTCCCTTGTTTCATTACTGTTTTTTTTATTTGATGTTTATTATTTTGCTTCTCTCTTTTGACTTAGGTTATTTTGATAATTACCATTATTATCATAAATTCCTTTGTTTTGTTTTATCATGATTAGGTAAAGCTGTTACCTTGACTTCAATTCAACCAGGTGAACCAAAAGTGATAAAACCTATCCACTTATTATAAGCCACAGAATATTAGATATTCCCCCGGATATATTTTAAGTGTTCTGACCCTTTTGCTTCTTTAAGCCACACCATATTTCTAGGTTTCCTACCCAGATAGCCCACTCACCTGTTGGCCCTATCTTAAAACCTAGCAGTAGGCTTAGGCCTCCTTATTCCCACTAACACATTGTGTTTCTATTGTTTTCATCTCATTTCAAGTGTTGTGCTTCACTTTGATCTTTTTCTACCCTCTGTTCTGTTGTGATTTGTTTCTTTCATTTCACATAGAGACAGTAACCTGGGAGCCACCAACGAAGTTAAATAGTAGAGCGACAACCAGCAGCCGGTGTCATCACACGACCCGCTAGGCTACTGCCTGTCAAATCTCCATTTCAGGTCCTTCGTTGACCCAAGTTAATTGGCTACTTAACTGTCTGACTGTTTGCATCAGTCAGCCCCAAAATTCTCATAAACGGCACAGCCCGTATGAATATAGCTCGTTAAATGTAGAACGAACTTGCATTGGTCTTTTTGTGTGTGTGTGCTGTGCTTCTCTCACCGACAGAGAATCAGGATGTTCCAGGCATCCAGTCCAGCAGTCCACGGGGGCCACCTCTCGACATGGTTGAAAGCAGTGACGACCCCCTTCCTGCCCAAGGACGCCAGTAACCTGCAGTACCCAGAGCAACTAGACACCGAGCTAGATGAACTGATGGCACGCGATCCAAACCAAAGCGACTACTACAGAGAACTCGCCAGGATCTTCGGAAGCCCAGTTCCCATTCTCGTCGCCCAGGCACGGCTCAGTGAACGGAGCAACATCGCGGAGGAGGCCTGGAAGGACCAGGCCCCAACCCAGAGTCATCTTGATCAGCTTCTCCTCGAGACCCAGAACCAGCTCGAGAAAGAGGACGACACAGATCCAGAGCTACAGACAGGAGTTGAAAGACTTCACAATGCCCTGCAAGATCTTCGCCTCGACACGGATCAAAGAGAACAGCTGGAGAGAGAAGCCAGAAAAGACCTCACCAAAAAACTCCAGCAAGGCGACGCTCTCCTAATCAGAGCAGAGACTGAACTGAAAGAAAGAGACTATAAAACCTGGGCCTGCAAAACACACTTGCAAGCGGCCCGAGCTAAATTCAACAAGCTTACTCTGCAGAGAGATGAGCTCCAAGATGAACTTGACACTGTTCACACCGAACTGAGACAATCTCACAGATTACAGAGTGGCTGGATCGGAGAAACGCACACCACAAAATTTCTCCCGGGCCGCCACTCCAACCCTTTCAGCCAAGAACCCAGAGCTGGAAAAGGGGGTGTAGTCTCCCTTCTAAGGAAATCACCAGCCAGCTTGCAAGAACATCTGTCAACAACGGAGGGAAGAGAACCCTCCCAGAGAACGCATGTCACCAAACCCTGCACTGCTCACAGAGAACTTCACAAGCTAGCCAGAAGCATCTCTACATTCATTCCAGATCCTGCAGGAGGACATGATGTTCATGCTTCTTTACAAGCCATTGACTTTCATTTGCAAACGGTCGCCAACGTGACAGATGTGAACACATTGTACCTGTTAAAAATCACGGCCAGCCGTGATGTGCATTGCTTTCTGGATCGTCAACCAGAGACTGTCAAAGCGTACTACCAGCAACTGCTACAGACTTTGATTCTTGAATTCTCTGATCCAAACTCAGACCATGGGCTCCTTATTGCTATGGACCTCAAACAGGGCCGATTTGAAAACCCACAGACTTTCTGTAGTCAGCTACGAAACACCTACTTCGGAGCATGCAACGAACCAGGTATGGAACAGGATTTCAACTTAAAAACTCTGTTCCTCCCAAACCTACATGCCAGTTGGAGTTTTCATCTCAGAGTCCCAGCGTGTCCCCGTAACAGGACTACACAAGAGTTACGGAACTTAGCCCACAAAGCTTGCACCAAGCAAAAGACTATTTGTGAAAAGACTGTGAAAAACCCCAAAGTCTCTGTCTCTGAGCACTGCTTGGAGTTAACCCTAGATGGCGCCCTACAACACCACAGTCACAGACATCTTTACAGAGAGTCAATACCATTCCAAGCCAGCAGAGGGCAACACAGTGCAGCCACGTCTGAGACAGCAGAGATCCTGAGGGTGCTGAAAGATCTTCTTCACATGAATACTCGCAAGGAAGATGAGCCAAGCACCCAGAACACTGCCCGAGCTCCACAGTCAACAGCTACAGCTAACTGAACGAGACAGCACAGGTCCTCACACCAGGTACCACAAACACAAGGTACCAGAAAATGCTGTTTCGACTACCTGCCTTCGCAGCGAGCTACACAAGACCACCACCCACCGATCGTCCCACCTGCCCTAATGCCAACATTCCTGGGCAGCCCTGTCAAAAAGGGGGTGGGTCGAAAAGGAGTCAACAGGGAAGACCTGATCGACACAGGATTAAACCTGACGGTGATCTCATCTTACCTTTTCAAAAGACTCCAATTTGAAGCTAAGAGACAAGATCGAACTCTTACACCTCAAACTTATGAACTGAATGTACAGGTGTACAGACAGGATGACATCCAGTTTGAACAGGTTGTTTCCATTCACCTGACATTCGTTCCGATGAGTCTAATACATCCCATGTATGTCCCACCAATGAACACTCATACATTGCTCATCGACAAAGACCTGCTAGAACACTTTGACCCTTTTCTGAACTTCAAACAGCTAAAAGACTTTGCTCAAGTGCGAGAACCTCTTTCTCTCCAGCCACACAGGTTGCTAGAGCCAGACTGTCAGGTCGCAGAGGTCACGGGAACTCCCACAGAGCCAGACGGTCAGGTCAGAGAGGTCACGGGAACCCCAGCAGCCAGCCATGAGTACAACGCCCTAACAACAGGCCCAAGTTCAAGCCTCTGTACCTTAGTCAACAAACAGGGTACGGTGGTACCAGCTTACACCAAAGGGGTCGCTGTTCGGCTCAACCTGCAAGGTGGTCAAACCTTACACCACACGCTGGGTTTCTTCCAATCCTCACCTGAATGTGTGGAACTCGGACTCACACTTGCAAACAAGCATGTCAAACACCAACACCTGTTCCAGCAATGTGATAACATCACAAAAACACACAATGTGATCGTGTACTGGAGGAAGGAAAAAGGACACTCAAAGTTACCAAGTCTAGACGAGGACTTTAAAGATCACACTGACACCCTTGCCAAAACTGGCACACTAAACAACATTCTGTGGTCACTCCCAACCCACCCACCCACATTCAAGGTTGAAGTGATTACACACAGCACAAGAACTTTACTAGCTAAACTGCCTACCTCAGAATCGCTTACGCAGGCTCCGTTGTCTACACAGACCAACATAGCGGACATGCGGGCTTCTGAAACCTTGATAATGACTTTGTTTTACCACCTCTCAGACCCCTCCATCCACCCTGGCAACCAGTCTACAGTCACTGACAACCAAAGCCCCAGACCACTGCATGATACACAAACCATGCTGCGTGCACAGAACAATATTGTGGGTTGTGCACCGTCTGACATCACAATGCCAGGGCGTGTAATGCCACGGAGCAAAAGGGGGATACTGCCAATATATTTCCATGACGCAGCATGTGCTGCACCACGCAGCACCAGAGCCACTGACACAACACTGAGGCAAGCGTCATGCCAGCAGCAAGATGTGGCAAAACATGGGCGAGGGCGAGCTAAACCCAGTCGCCGCCCACGAAGCAAAGAGACTGTCCTGTCCAACCAAAGACAGGCCTTGTTTGTTTCTTTCTCCCCTTTCTCTCTCTCTCTCCCTATTATCTGTAACAGGATGCTGCTGTGGTTTGCCGTGCCGTGCTGTCAGCCAAAGAGAGGACAGCTGCCACCGAGAAAACCGCTGAGACTCCTGACTACCGATGACAGGGCACACTACCCCAGCACTGTAACCGAATACAGCTGTACAAGGTTCCGATGGAGAGAGGACTCCCTCACTCACAGTTTTTGTAGGGGCTGAGAGAAAAAGCCATTTTAATGGCTCCTTTGGAAGCTTTCGTTTCGTTCGTTTTCTTTTCTTTTCTTTACTAAGTTTATTAAACTATTCGCCTCTCCACGCAAGGAAGACGAATTCTGGAACAATGTTTGTTGAACCTTTCAAATACCGCGCGAGGACAGAACAAAGGACCACGTGCTCCACGCTCACGCCAAGCGCAGCGTGCACGCGCGTCACATGGCCTCCGTTTCATGGCACATGGCTGTTTCAACGGGAACAGTGCGTAAAGCTCACAAGCTCGACGCCGATCTCACGCCACACTCACATGGGACACTTCTGCAAGTATCACTTTTTCTATGGAGATTTAAATGCTGCTTTAAAGTGTTGCTATTATTTGATTCGTTGTTGGTTCCACTAAGGTTTACTGACTGATTTTCATACCTGAGCTCATTCTGTGATCTCTCTCGCTTTCTACACTTCTCTCTCTCTCGCTCTCTCTCTCTCTCTCTCTCTCTCTCTCTCTCTCTCTCTTTTATTTGGATTCCGTTGTCTTGTAAATGTTTATTGTCTGTATTTTCGTACGCATATTTACTCTGTGTGATTTGTAGTTTGATGTATTACTAGTTGAATTATTAAAAACTCATATATAAAATGATTGGCTTTGGACTCCACCCCACTCACATTACGAGTCACTGAGATGTGTCTGATCTTTAGCTACAAGCTCTAAATTTAGAAACTAAATTTATCATAAGGATAGGATAATATTTTCATGCCCAGAGAATACTTTTCCTTGAATTATAAGGCGTGATAACTTTATTGAAAATTGATAGGTCTATAGTGGTGTGCTGGACATACCACGGTTTGATCTGCAATAATTTACAGTAAGAGATATCACAATAATTGATATGAAGAATGTAATATTGACATATTAATGAGTAAATTACAGTGCCCTGTGATTAGTATTGGTATTGGCAATTGAGCTATTTTTCATAATCAATAAAATTAAATGTAACTGTCATCTGAGATATATATTAATCAAATTCTTGATTAATTATTCAAATTCCCTATATATCATTTGAGTTAATTACTATGTAAAACTCAATGTTGTTACAACTGTCTATAGAAACTGTCTATAGAACGTGACTTCTCTGTCGCATGACAACAGATGCACGGGCGAGATACTGGAGCTGATGACGCTGTGTCCGGCGCAGCATCGTGATGTCTATCAGCCATCAGCGATGGACGATGGCATCGTCAATCAGGCCAACCCTAACCAGGATGACATAATTAAACTATTGTACACAACTGTTGTACACAGTTTTTATAATTTATTAGCTAAACAAATGCACAGCTTCCACCAATAAAAAAAAAAATAGTTAAAGCAAGAGTACAGCACCAACTACTGTTACCCGGATGAGCCTGTGTTATTACATTTTACAGGTTTTTATCCAGGGATAACATGCATCGGAATGTCGCAACTGACCAATCAGAATCAAGTACCCACAGAGCCATGTAATAAAAGTAATTAGCTAATGGTAAACCAATCATTTACAAAACATGACTATGTGTTCATAGATGATTAATAAGTGACGTTAATATTTTTATCTGTTCTGTAGATTAAGTTATAAATAACTTACAAAGCTTTCTGCACCCACAATCTAAAGTGTAAACTACTCATCAGTTGTAAATGTAAACTTTCCGGTTACAGGTTGGTTGATTTTGTGTGTTTGTGTGTGTATATGTATGTATATATATATATATATATATATATATATATATACACACACACAACTGAAAACCACAAAGTTTGTAAAACATTTACAACTGATGAGTAGTTTACACCTTAGATTGGGGGGTGCAGAAAGCTTTGTAAATGATTTATACTGTTTATTGAGATAATAGTACAATGTTGACATTTCAATGATTTATAAGTGATTCATAATATTTTAACCCTTTAACCCACACTAATCTAGCCTACTGCTGAAGTTGTTGATCAGCCCCGTCATTGTTGTTGAGAGCCTGTGTGGGGCATAATATGTGCATTAAGGGGCGGTCACACTGCACTTTTCGTTCCACTGACTTCCATTCATACGCATGCGAATGCGTCAGACCGGAAACCCAGGCTCATGCGAAAATTTTCGCATTTCGCTGCATTCGAAAGTTCAAGTTTGGTGAACTTTGACCTGCGAATTCGCATCACGTGAAGTCGTGGGACCAGTAGATGAATGATACGTCACTGCGTGACCTCTCTGTACAGAAATTAAAAAATGAAGTGCTAATTTTAGCCGTAGCGCAGCATCCTATTTTATATAATACATATTTAAAAGATAATTAAAAAAGAAGCTGCATGGTTCGCAGTGTCAATGGAAACAGGAACAGATGGCACATTTGAATGAGGACACGTTCTATATTTTTTTTATTGTTTAGTGTGTATATTTATAGAGAGAGAGAGACAGAGTGCAATATAATAAGACGCTTTCGACGCCATCACCAAGACACAGTAAAAGCACAGATTAACCCATGTTGTGATAAGGGGAAACCGTTATATCTTGCTCCCGCCCATATTCGCAGCGGCGTCCGAAATAATTTTGCACGTTCAAAGGCTAGTGTGACCGCACCTTTACACATACGGCTGCGTTAGCTGTAACAGAGATGTGTAACATGTGTACAGGTATCTAACAGTTGTTTACTGAAGGCCCTGACTGAAACCTCACGGTACTCACTGTCTGACAGCAGGTTCACTCAAGACTCTGATCGTCATCACTGAAGAATCCAGGAACAAAACAAGCAATCTGACACAGAGTCAACAATATTTACTCTGCAGTTCCAGGTTCATTAGAAGGAAACAAGCTAGAGTAGAGGGGAAATGGAGATAAAAGACAGAATAATATATAACAATTATAATAACATGTAATATACATATTCTACTACTAAAAATATAATCTTAAAATAACACAATCTATATTTTTAGTTTTAGGTTGAGTGTGACTTACGTTATGATGTCAGGGACTTCTTAAAATTGGTGAAATGTATTCTGAAAAAGGCATATTCATGTTTTTCATGAGCTTCTTCAGGTCACCTGTATTTCTAAGTCAGAATCTCCCTTCAGAAATGTTGAAATCTTGGAGCTTCACTTCTGTTCTGTAGAGTTTATTTCTGTCCTCCTGAAATCACAGAACAATTTGTATTAATATCTGTTTATCATGAAATATCGAAACTAATGTGAACTTGATTTCAGCCGATTACACTCTCACTGTAAGTGACGTCATCGATTCAGTAAATCAGCCTTTTCCAATAACATAAGTTACTGACAAATCACCAGCAAAACATTCAAAGTGCCATCAAAATATCTCATACACACACGAAGATTTGATTAAAAGCCCAGAGTTTCATCAACAAGAGCTCAATCTATATAGTAAGCCTACCTGAAAACTGCTAAGATGCTAACGGACTTTTTCGAAGAAACTAAACCGTTTCTATAAAATAAATTTTATTGAAACATGTCAATAACAAGCAAGAAACGTGTCAGGAACATTTGTATGTAATATTTGTGTGATTTTAGCGACTAAACTTACCCAAAACAGTGTAAACTGCAGCGAGAGACGGAGATTACTGCTTGCCAGTAACGGTTTTTGTGTTGACGCCCCGTTTCCATGGCAACTCTGCTCCCCGCTCGCGCAGGACTCAACGCGCACACAGCATTTACACAAACAAACATCTAGAGTTAAAACATTACATTTATAAAGTACAGTCTCATTCAATAAAAATTCAATAATTAATTTAAAAATCATTTTGTTTTAATCAAATCGAAGATTTGATTAAAAGCCCAGAGTTTCATCAACAAGAGCTCAATCTATATAGTAAGCCTACCTGAAAACTGCTAAGATGCTAACGGACTTTTCCGAAGAAACTAAACCGTTTCTATAAAATAAATTTTATTGAAACATGTCAATAACAAGGAAGAAACGTGTCAGGAAAATTTGTATATAATATTTGTGTGATTTTAGCAACTAAACTTACCCAAAACAGTGTAAACTGCAGCTAGAGACGGAGATTACTGCTTGCCAGTAACGGTTTTTGTGTTGATGCCCCGTTTCCATGGCAACTCTGCTCCCCACTAGCGCAGGACTCAACGCACACACAGCATTTACACAAACATCTAGAGTTAAAGCATTACATTTATAATGTACAGTCTCATTCAATAATAAATTTAAAAATCATTTTGTAGTTCAGAAGCAACAGCAACAATAGCTCACCATATTATTTCAGCGGATTATTTCTGAAAGCCTGTAAAAGAGTGAAAAACACGGTGAAAAAGCAGTCAGGACTTCTCTTTAATAACCCGCTTTTACATTTTCCCTCCGAGAAACTTCTGAAAACGCATTAAGGCGTAAACATTAATGTTAAAAAAAATCGCTACCGTGACCGTTGGCTCAAAAAGTTAACGGTAACATTATTTGAAAATGAGCCAGTCTCTTCAGCTGCCCGTAGACTGTAACACACCGTGTGCCTTACTAGTTTTTCAGTGTCACAGAATTAACAAAGTAGTATTTTTTGTCTAATTGAGCTGAAGTGAAATCGTAACGTTACCTCAGAGCCACAGATGTCGCTGGGATTATCCTCTTCTCTCTCTCTGGGTGGCTAAAAGAGACGAATACTGGGCACGCGCACACAGAGAAGCGCGGCATCGGCCCGCGATCGTGAACCAACTCAGGGCCGACGATTGATGAGCTGGAGAACAGAGCACTGACCAAATTATATCGGCCTCCGCCAGGCCGATGTTTTATAGATGTTTTAGGTATAGAGGCCGACGTTTCGATATTGGGCCGACGTCGGCCAGACGTACATGTCCTCGAGGAACCAGAAACCCGGAGAATAAAACTCGAGGAACCACAAACCTGGATAAAACACGAGGAACCAGAAACCCGGAGAATAAAAGACGAGGAACCAGAAATAAAACACGAGGAACCAGAAACATGGAGAATAAAACACGAGAAACCAGAAACCTGGAGAATAAAAGACGAGGAACCAGAAATAAAACACGAGGAACCAGAAACATGGAGAATAAAACACGAGGAACCAGAAACCTGGAGAATGAAAGACGAGGAACCAGAAACATGGAGAATAAAACACGAGGAACCAAAAACCTGCAGAATAAATCACGAGGAACAAGGAGGTTGGTGTTTATTCGTAATTCATCTTTAATGACAGCCCAGCAAACACAGAACGTTGTGAGGACGTTGCCAGTTAGTCGTCATTTGGTCAGCGCGACATTACTTTATGGCAACGTTGTGAGGACGTCGTGGTAAAGTTTCATTTTTTTTAATCTTGGCTAACTTCCCAGAAACGTCGTGGGCACGTACTCAAAAGACGTCGCTAGTTAGTCCCATTGTGGACGTTGTAGCGACGTGGTCAGCTGGTCTTCAGATAACTTTTAATATCATTGCACTATATGTATTATTATTATTAAGATACCATTTGAACAGCATATTCTTTGGGAAATATACAAAAAAAATTAATCAAGCATGTTAAAATAATTGTATATATATATATATATATATATATATATATATATATATATATATATATATATATATATATGCCATCAGTTTAAGAACAATAAAATAAACAATTTACTTAGCAAATGGTGACAATGTTTGTTAATGAAAGAGAGTACGGGACTCATTAACATTTAAACCTTAAACTAGCAGCGCACGTCACTTTCTGAGTGAAGTGCGCGACGTGCGCGTGCCCGTCATTTTGTAACGGTCAACTTCCAGCAGACGGACACGGAGGAAAGGTAAGTCCTATAAATCTACTTTTATTCATAGATTTTAACTGATATAACGTTAAATGCCATCAAAGAGGAGTAGTTTTTTGTATTTTTGTAGGTTTTCTCTTTCAATTTAATAAATAAATGCTCTGTTTGGTTAATTAGCTCAAAAGCAGTCTCAGAGGTGGTCTAAGGTAACGGTAACTGTTAAAATCGAATATAACCTTACCTGTTTTAAATTATTTGAAATTTATCACTATAAACTATACAGTATTAACTTTCTAATTATTCAATTTTTAACCGTAGTAACGTTAATTAGTTTGTTTGAATACCTGCTGCTCGAGCTTGATGATGCTCATGCTAGCCATGCTGTGAACTTGAATATAAACCGATATAACGTTAAATATAAAGTTTAATGTTAATTAGACCGAGGCTCCCGAAATCATGTTCAGTGTAACGTTATGTGGGGTTAATAATTTCCCCTTTTCTTCCTCAAGTGACAGGCTTGTAAATTCTGTCATCTGTTCATTATTGGTGTTGATGGTGTTTTTCACATGCATGCTTTTTAATGCTAGTTTAATTCTCAAATTGATCTGATACTTTCGTTTCACAAAAAGTAAACAAATTGTTCACTTTCTTAGGGCCTGACAACCACCAGTTGAGTCCATGATTCAGTGAGTTCCTTATAAGGAAATATATTTGTTACCACCTAATAATTTAAATGTATTATTTATTGCTTTAAAATGAACACATATATTTATCATCAGTGGAAGAGACAGTCTGGGCAGCAGCAACAAGACAACTATTACAAGTAGAGATGGGTTTCAAGAACTGGTACTAATTTGGTTCCTGACTTGTTCGGTACTGAAAACATTTACATAAGGTACAGGATCAATAGTGCTGCTATCAGTATTCTTGTAACATTGATTCATTACCCTTTAGACACAACCACATATCCTCCAAATCATCTCTGCGTGGATGGCAGCAAGGATCCAGGATCAAGAGATCATTCTTCATGGAGACTGTTCCACAGGAAGCAGTTTCTCCTGGGTGAAAAACTAAACCTGGTTGTTTCAGCATCACTCAGGCAAGACTAAATACTTTTAAATTGATTTCAGTTGGTTGTGTGTTTCAAGGCCATCCTGACCATTCTGCTGTCCTGGATGTAAGGCCGTGCAGGAACTACATTTCTCGTTGTTGAAAGATTTGTGCAGCGGTATCCAGACATATAACGCCCCATCACACGGGGCGTCAACGCCTCTCGTTTACTTTTAAATGAAGTGACATCAAGGATGGTGAAATTAATTCTAGAAATTAATTCTAAATAGAAGTTGAAGACTTCTCAAGCGCCAATGCAGCCGTCCTCCAGTCAGAACATCTTACGCAAATACCCTAGCGCAGACGCAAGCCAATCAAGTGCATGCAATACCAGAAAACTAATGTGATTGGCTGTCACTATGAGAAGAGACAGTAATTCTGATCCGATATCAGTGTCGTTTTTTGCAAAAAAAATATTTAAATCAATGTAGAATTTTCTATACTTCTGTGTAGGGATGTCAATTTTCAATCATTTCCATGATCGATCGTCGTTTAAATTAATGAACAAATAATCGATTAATCGTTAACCTTAATGCTGCAAAGTCTATTGCAGTAACACCCAGTCACTGGTATGACAGGATGTGCAAAAGTGTGTGTGTGTGTGTATATACATATATATATATATATATATATATATATATATATATATATATATATATATATTAGGGGTGTAACGATACGCGTATTCGTATTGAACCGTTCGGTACGACGCTTCGCATTATGTATACCGAACGGTTCGTTGGAGTAATTAATTATATTTGGAAAAAAAAAAAAGAGAGAGAGATAGAAATATAATGATATGCGTTCAACAAGGTAGCCCAATAACCCAAACAACGTAACAGGCAACGCCCCTGACACTCCCGAAGAAGAAAAAAACACCATCTTATATGTTTATGTTAGGCTACTCAGCAGGCGCTCGCTCACTCAGTACGCGCTGAAGGCTCGTTGCAAAATAGCCAATGCGTTTAACAGACTAGAAATGAGAAGATCCCCCAATAACCAACAGGTCTGGTGTTTGGGTGCACTTTGGATTCCCTTTAAGCTATAATGGTGATGGCAAGAGAGTGGTGGATAAAAAAAACAACGGTATGTCGCATCTGCAACATGACAGGGTACACCAGCGGGAATACCAAAAAAAAAAATAAAAAAAAAATAAAATAAAAAAACCCCAGCGGGAATATCTGGGATATATGCGTCAGTACTATCTGGGAAAAGACGAAAAAAAGGAGCAGCAAACAATCCCTGCAGCATGTAGACACTATAGCTTACAGGGAATCCAACCCAAACACCAGACCTGTTGGTTATTTTAGGATCTCATATTTCTGGTCTGTTAAAGGCATTCGACATTTTGCAACGAGCCTTCAGCGCGTGCTGAGTGAGCGAGCGCCTTAGGGGCCGTTCACATATCGCTCCTAAAAACGCGTGGAAAACCGAACCGAACCGAACCGTGACATCAGTGTATCGTATCGAACCGAACCGTGAATTTTGTGAACCGTTACACCCCTAATATATATATATATATATATATATATATAAAAACTGTAAAATATATATTTTACAGTAAAGACCAAAAGTTTGGACACACCTTCTCATTCAAAGAGTTTTCTTTATTTTCATGACTATGAAAATTGTAGATTCACACTGAAGGCATCAAGGGCTATTTGACCAAGAAGGAGAGTGATGGGGTGCTGCGCCAGATGACCTGGTCTCCACAGTCACCGGACCTGAACCCAATCCAGATGGTTTAGGCGTGAGCTGGACCGCAGACAGAAGGCAAAAGGGCCAACAAGTGCTAAGCATCTCTCGGGGAACTCCTTCAAGACTGTTGAAGACCATTTCAGGTGACTACCTCTTGAAGCTCATCAAGAGAACGCCAAGAGTGTGCAAAACAGTAATCAAAGCAAAAGGTGGCTACTTTGAAGAACGAAGAATATGACGGATTTTCAGTTGTTTCACACTTTTTTGTTATGTATATAATTCCATATATAAATCCACATGGGTTAATTAATAGTTTTGATGCCTTCAGTGTGAATCTACAATTTTCATAGTCATGAAAATAAAGAAAACTCTTTGAATGAGAAGGTGTGTCCAAACCTTTGGTCTCAAACTGATATATATATATATATATATATATTAGACAGTTTCATCGGATGCACACGCCTGGACCTAAGTTAACTTCCGGTCTGTGTTGTGTATATCAGTCTGGCTGCGGTGCCATTTACAAACGCAGTTAAAGGCAAGGTGATGAGTAGACTGAAGTTGGGCTCAGGTGGTAGTGCTGTGGGATGTGTTCCCATACATTTATTTATTTTTGGAGACTCGCCACAATTTTAAAACTGATCGATTTTCAAAAAGGCTTCGTTGAATAAACATGAGTAACGTTACGTACTGCACGTTTAATAATTCCTAACATTTATATGTTTAAATATCAAAACGAGGCACAGGTGTTTTTATATCGCTGTATTTCTGAAGGAAGACTTGCATGTTATATGCCTGAGAAAGCAGCGTGTGAGCGTAGCTCTGCTTTGTTTACAGCTGTTACTGGGGAAACCTCTATTTCTCGCACTTTATGTCTATGCTTTAAAACATCTCCTGCTGGCAAAGGATGAATTTGCATTTTCATTAAGTCCGCCTGATCCACGCAGCAAACATATTTTGTTTGTTATCAAAAAATATCTACTCTAGAGGGACTTGGCTGTTGTTATTGATTCTATTTGGAAGTCTACCGGTTAGGTTAGGTCCACAAACGTTTGTAACGTTTGCGCAGTAACGTTTGTTTATGTTGTTGCCGTTGAAACCGTCTATATATATGTGTGTGTGTGTGTGTGTGTGTGTGTATAATGTATGTGTGTGTAAAATACATTTCTTTTAAATTCATAGCACAGTAATGAAGGCAGCAACATGTGGTAGATGGGACAGAACAAGAATCTTTCATTGTGCTAATGTATTATAATACGAAAGGGTATGGCTCCTATACAGCGTGCAGCACGTAAACACAACCAGTGCAGAATGATGCACTTGAAGCAACACAGAGTCACAGCGTGTAGCATTACTCACAGAAATGTTCAAAACACCAAAGGAAGAGATATTGTTGTGTATTATATGTGTGCAATATTTTGAGCCTTTTCTTTTAACAGTTTTAAATATCAGTTATTGTGCACTCTTGATGAGAGTTTCATTGTTTTGACTGTAGTAACTATGATGGGATGATACGCTAATCTGCCAATTCAATACTATCCCGATACTTGTGTGCCGATTCAATATATATTTATAATTATATATATATATAATTTAGCATTGTGATTATAGTTATATAACTATTGCAATTCGTGACTTATCCAAATTGTCTGTAAAATGATGTTTGTTTCTGTAGATTTGAGGGAAAGATTAAAAACAAGGAGGTCTGGGAACGACTGAAGGGAACTGACAGCAGTGAGGGAAGGAAGTTATCACCAGAATGTAAGTTCTTTGAGAATGTGTGCTTTGTTTATTACAAGTTGAGTTTTCATTTAAATGTGGCAATGTACACAACTGGTCAAAAGTTTTAAATATATTTTAAAAGTTTAATTTATTTCTATAATGCACAGCTATATTTTCAGCATTAATTACTCCAGTCTTCAGTGTCACATGATCTTCAGAAATCATTCTAATATGATGATTTACTGCTCAATACATTTTTCTGATTATTATCAGTGTTGGAAACAGTTGTGCTGCCCAAACATTTTGTCTACACTACAGTTATATTTATTTATTATTTATTTTATTTATTTATTTTATTTGGGGGTGGTTGGCTAATAGCAAGAATGCATAAAATTGAAAACCAGTGGTAGAGAAGACTTTTGTAATTTTACAAAAGATTACCTTTTTTTCAATGTTTTGAACTTTGTGTTTTATAAAATAATAATGAAGAAAAAATTCAACTTTCCAGAAATGCTGGAAATCATTTCTAATATGGGGTGCGCTTCCCTAAAACCAACTTTGTTCAAAAAGTTCCTTCGTTACCAATAGAGTTCAGTGGAACTAACAACCGTAGTAAACTGCAGATGTGATTTACATCATGTATGTCATGAGCAGATGTACACTTTGATCTTAGCGGCAATAATGCGATTGGGTGCATGTAAATGCACTGATTTGTGATAATCAGCAATGTTTCCCGATCAGCAAATCAGTATATGAAAAAGATCATGTGACACTGAAGACTGGAGTAAAGTTACTGAAAAATTCAGCTTTGCCTCATAATTATTTCAATAAATATGTTTAAGTATATTCAAAAAAGAGTATGAAAACTGTTATTTCTTTCTTTCTGTTTTTTTTTTTTTTTTTACAATTACTTTAAAAAATGTTTTTTATCAAATTAATTTAGCCTTGGTGAGTAGAAGAGACTTCTCTTGAAAACCATAAAGAAAAGATTCCAGATTTTTGACTGGTTGTGAACATACATGAGCAACATTAACAAGATGATCCTCCCTTTCAGCTCAGAGAAGGATGTTGACAGTGCAGGCCCAGGATGAAGAAGAGGAGGAAGAACACGTTTAACAATTTTCTATAAGCTTGCCATGTGTTATAATAAAAACAATGAACATGGCTACAATAATATGCTAAATGTTATTAAAAGATTCCAGTTTGCAAGAAGTCTGAGTGTCTGCCTCTACACTAGAGGAACTCTCATCTGAAGAAGATCAGGTGCTGAGAAGAAGCCTTGTTCTACAGCAAAACACTGCATCAAGCCTCCTGTCCTTCCCTCAGAAGAGCCTGTCTTCTGCTGCTGGGGTAAGAAACACCCTCTTCCTCTTCTCTATCAGCTGTCCAGCACCTAACTCTGCCTCCTCAGCACTGTCTGAAAGAGTCTTCTCCACAGTCAGTAATCACAGATCACAGATTCTTCTGAGAAAGTCGATATGCTCATTTTCTTAAAAACAAATAATACAGGAGAGATGCTAGAAATCTCTATATTGTTAATTTTTCATATCTTTACGCTTTATGAATGTTTTTTTTTCTGAGAAGCTCAAGAATTATGGTTCTTTGGTAATTGTTATATTGTTTAGTTTTATTCTCTGATAGTGAGCACAGAGCCCTGATCATGACATGCAAGAAAAAGAAAGAAATCATGTCCATGATTTAATAATTCGTTCCCTCTATGTACTAAAACATGCACAATTACTTTTACATTTCATTGATTTGCTAAATCGTATGCACAATTTACTAATTTGTTCTCTTGATGTATAAATAGTGTACATGTTTTAGCAAATCGAGGGAATGAAATAGAAAATCGTGCGCATGAATTAGCCTAAATTTGTTTCTGCATGTCGTGTAATTAAAGCACATCACCACCAGACATTTATTCCAGGAGCCTCATATACGACGCTCACAGTTTTACTTTGTGCAGTATCTCGGTGCAGTATCTGCTGAATTGTTTCATATCTATTTATCATGTATTTTTTGTTGCACTAAATTATGTTGTATCAATAAGTTTACTGATAATTATTTTTAATTTTCAATAATAACGTCATTAACCATCTCCCCATTTTAAGACAAAAATTTTCTGTTGTTTATATTGTGTAATCTATGAATTGATGTGTTTAGTTTTCTGTGCTCATAACTTAGTAACATTTTGCATGTTTAAAGAACAGGTGCAATGTTCAAAATGTTTTGGCTTAATATTTGTAGAAAGTAGTGCTGAATAAACCCACCCAGCAAAAACTCGTTGAAAAGACGTCGAAAAGACGTCATTGGCAGTCGTCTAAACAACGTTAAAATTTAGTTGAAAAGTGAAAGGTGAAACGACGTCTTTTTCATGTCGTCAAAAAGACGTCTATAAATAGACGTCCAAATTACGTTTAAATGTGGTTGAAAAGTGAAAGGTGAAACGACGTCTTTTTCAGGTCGTCAAAAAGACGTCTATAAATAGACGTCCAAATTACGTTTAAATGTGGTTGAATAGTGAACGGTGAAAAGACGTCTTTTCCAGACCTAATTACAACCATGAATTATTTGTCATATTCCTAATTAGTGAAAATAAGACAATTCACAGTATATTGACACATTTATTGACACATTACATCTTTCATGTAAAATCTTGATCACATCTTAAGCTTCTTTTGATTAAACAGACCGTAAAAACTGTAATATTGTGAAATATAACTACAGAAATAATAGTTTTCTATGTGGATGCATTGTAGAATGTAATTTATGCCTGTAAACTGAAATTTTTAACACAATTACTTCAGTCTTCAGTATTACATGATCTTCAGAAATCATTATAATATACTGATTTGCTGCTCAAGAAACATTTCTGATTATTATCAGTTTAAAACCGTTGTGCTGCCAAATATTTTGTGGAAACCATTACATTTGTCCATATTTTTTGAATAGACCTTGCAAAAGAGTAGTATTTATTTAGATTTTTTTTTAATCAATTTAAAAGGCTTTACTATAAACTTATCAAATTAATCCATGTTTCTGTATAAATATATTTTTTCAAGACAAATAAACTATGACCAATTATAACCACATTAGAACAACCAAAAATTTTAATTCTGTCATTAATTACTTACCCTCATGTTGCCCCAAACCCATAACACCCTTTTGTGCAGAACACAAATTAAGATATTTTTTTAACAGATGCCTTGTGTACAAAAAAAAACAAACAAACAATAACAACAGCAAAAATAATCTATTCAGAAATTATGACTCCCCAATGGATTTTCACAAAAGCACCAAAAGCGCCAGCTCTCACACCAATGCAACACTGATGCATCATGGTGCTTGTGTGAATGTGTTATTTTATATAAAGAAAATAATCTCAGATTTCATTAAAAAGTTCCGCATTTATGTTTCAAGGATGAACAAAAGTCTGGTTTGGAACAACATAAAGGTGAGTGAGGAAAATCTTTGGTTAAACTAACACATTAGGTAAATGGGGTTCCCACAGGGGCACCAGTAGATCTCTGCCTGATCTCTGATCTTCTGCTTCTTCTGCTCCTTCTTCCATCCCAATTCTGGATTAATGAGCCACGGCAGATGTTTCCACTTTGAATGCTTTAGCCTCGCTCTTTTTTCTGCAGCATCTAAAGTGAGAAAGAAAACCGTAACTAAAATGTAAATTAATAATAAAAAAACAATGTTTGTCCAAAATGTACAAATTAAAGTGTACTCATTCTTTATGAGGGATTATTAACTAATCAGTATGTCAGGGGTTGTCAGCTCTGGCCATTAAGGTGAGACTTAGGTCTCTGCAGAGTAAAAGTGGCTCACTATACACTGGTGACTATCTCTGTCCTCATTGTACAACATCACTACTGACATTAATGCACAACAATAAAACTGATATCTTACTTTAATGCTATTTACAGCACATTATGATGAATACTTTATTACATGTATGTGCAAGATTTAATTAATAAATTAATTGGAAATGTTTACTAGATTAGACATTACCTGTCTAGTGATATGTTTATGCTGAAATATATTATTGGTTTGTGTTTTAAAATCTATTACGTGTTTTCTTATAGCGAATTATCAGTGCACCGTAAAATGAAAATAGTGATTGAGGCAGCCCTTCACCACTGAGTACTGAGCAACGGACCTGAGTGAAACACACCCAGTGTTTACGTCCACACCTGATCACACTCACCTGTCTGTGACTTATAGTTAGCAAAACTGAAGACCTTGATTAATGTGTTCAGGTGCACTGCACTAGGTTGGTGCAAAACTCTGCATGTAAAAGGACCTTGTGAGACAATGTTGAGATCTCCTGCAATATGTTCTGAACATTCACTATAAAGAGACAGAATGACTTACAACACTGGTGTCCAGTCCTGGGCTGGAGGACCACCGTTCTGCAGAGTTTCTGCTGATCCTTGATCGGCTGCTCAGGTCTGCTTAACTGGGGTTGGAGCTTAATTATGAAAAAAGAGAAGACAACCAATATTATAATGTTAAAAAGTTAAACAACGTTAAATAATTTGATCCATAAATATGCACAACATCTGAAAATGCACAAAGATGAGAAGAAAGAACTTTCAACATTGAAAAATAAGAAGCAATATTAAATCACACATGCATTTTCTTTTCTTCTTATTATTCCTCTTGCAATAAGTTTATTCACAATTACCTTGTGGTTTATCAATGATTTTCAGTCTCTGAAATAGAAAAGATCCATCAATGATGAACTATTATTTACCCCGTTTATATCTGCGAGGTGTTCATAACACATTTTACCAGTGTGTTAAGATCAGTAATTATGACTGTCGAATGTCAGACTTGACTCAGTGTATTCTGCCCCCAAACATATGATTAGACTATCAGTCGAATATCGGCAAGATTCAAAAATTCTGATTCAACTATGAAAAACCTTAGTCAAGGACACCCCTAGAAATTTCAAATATTACTATTTTACTGTATTTTAAATCAAATAAATGCAGCAGTGGTGAGCATAAAAGATTTATTTTAAATACATTTTTAAATAATATTTTCTATTTCTCTTCCACCTTTATTTGATCCTCTAACTTTAACACTCACTATTCTAATTCTATTCTTAAAAAAAATCTAACTACCTTTCTAATCTTTTTGTATTATATTTTCTTTACATTTATTATGCAATTGTATGTGTGTGTGTACGAGTAAAGACCTCTAACTAGCTTGTTCTACTCTTTTTTTTAATTCTGTTTTCTCTTTATTTATTATATTATTTAAAATCCCATGCTATGTGTACCGTGTTAAGCTAACTGAGACTTGTTATAGCACTATAACATTGCTTATATATCATTGCTCTTGTTTTTGATTGCTTCCACTGTCTTAATCTGTAAGTCGCTTTGGATAAAAGAGTCTGCTAAATGAATAAATGTAAATGTAAATACATGATAAATCTGACCCTTAAACGTTTGAATAATAGTGTATGTCTGAGGTATTACTTACTAGTTATATGTTTAATAATGTCTAAAAATGTTCTTCAGCTGGATACAGGCACGGCCATCAGCATGGAAGAATCTAGAACATAAACAATCTGTCATTCTGTCAATCTGTCTAAGCCAACAATATTTATTATACAATGCCATGTTTATTATAAATAAACTATAGCAGAGGTGAAATGCAGAAAAGAAAATTAATTTACAGATTATACAAAAAAATTAAAAGAATAATAACAGAATTTAAAGTTTTAGGTTTACTAATCGATTAATACTCTTACAGTGTGGACATCAAAATAACTAACATGCAAACAAACACACACACACACACACATTATGAAAATATTATATAAACACACACATATATAAGAAAATTACAGATTCATGCTGATGTAGGCGAAATATATTGTGAAAAATGCACATAAAGTTACCTCTTGTAGTTAGCATTACAGTTGAGATGCTAACGGACTTTTCATGAAGACACTGACCATTTCTATAAACTACATTTTCAACGAAAGCGTGTCATTTACATGAAAGAAAGTTTCAGGGACACTTTTATGTAACATTTGTGTAATTTAGGGATTAAACTTACCTGAAATTAGTGAAAACAACCATGAGAGACAGCGTCTGTTCAGCTGCTTGACGGTTGAGCTGAGCCCCGTTTCCATGGTGACTCCAGTACAGCGCGTGACCATCAAGTGTTTTCAAAATATATTTAAATATATTTAACAGTGCGATCAGACATGATGTCTAATTTCTTCACTAGTTTATGTTAATGGCTTTGTGGTGCGAAATAAAAGTTTTTTTTCTGCTAAATTTGGACTAAAGCCCATTTACATCTATTTTTGGGCTAAAGAAAAAAAAAGAAAAGAAAAAAAGACGTTAAATGTCGCTTTTTGGGCTTAATTTGGACCAAATCCGACGGACCAAACGAAGACCAATTTTCAACGTCGTTTTTTGGGCTTAATTTGGACCAAATCCGACGGACCAAATGAAGACCAATTTTCAACGTCGCTTTTTGGTCTAAAAGATGGCCATGACGGGCCGACTTGATTTAGACCAGAAAACGACGTCCAAATGACGTCTGGTGCTGGGTGGGAATATTGATTTGTGAATGAATGCAGCGTGTTTTTGTCTATTTTATATTAGAATGTAATGTTTTTGTATTTGTTTGCATTGCATGTATGTAATTAATGTATTAACTATGAATCCCCTATAATTAGATTACAATTAGATTTCATAAGGTTTATTTTTTGCACCAGAGATGGATTGAGTTTATTAGTTCTTTATGTATTTCAAGGTAATGGTGAGGTGAAAATATGAATTACCAATATGATCCTGTAATGTCACGTCCTCATAACGTGACAGTTTGGTCGTTGGGACGTACTTATCACGTTCCAGCGACGTTCCACTATAACGTCGCCATGACGGATATGGGAATCACAAAGTTACGTCACTGGAACGTTATGTGGTACGTCGCTGAGACCAATATGGTATTTTATAGGAACGTCCTCATAACGTGACAGTTTGGTCGCTGGGACGTACTCCTCACGTTCCAGCGACGTTCCACTATAACGTCGCCACGACGGATATGGGAATCACAAAGTTACGTCACTGGAACGTTATGTGGTACGTCGCTGAGACCAATATGGTATTTTATAGGAACGTCCTCATAACGTGACAGTTTGGTCGCTGGGACGTACTCCTCACGTTCCAGCGACGTTCCACTATAACGTCGCCACGACGGATATGGGAATCACAAAGTTACGTCACTGGAACGTTATATGGTACGTCGCTGCGACCAATATGGTATTTTATAGTAACGTTCTCATAACGTGCCAGTTTGGTCGCTGGGACGTACTCCTCACGTTCCAGTGACGTTCCACTATAACGTCGCCACGACGGATATGGGAATCACAAAGTTACGTCGCTGGAACGTTATTTGGGACGTCGCTGCAACGAATATGGTCTGGTCCAGTTACGTCGTTACAACGTAACTGTGTTAGCTGGGAGGGTTTTTCCTGGGTCAAATTTGGTCTTCTGTGGTGGCTGACCGACATGGTCGTCCACACACAGCAAAGAGTACCCTCATGTAACGTTAGAGTCCTGCGCGGGACACACCCGCTGAAGGTCCGCCCGCTCCCGCGATGTTTGTGTTCGCTCCCGCGGATTTTATCTCTGAGCTCATGAAAAATGTAAACAAATAGTTACTCAGACTAAATATTCGTTCAAGTTAACATCCAGAATAAGAGATTTTAAACATGATTGCATTTAAATAATATGAAGTAACCGATGCTAAACCAAAGCACCACATGGCAAAAACATTGGGTATTTTTTTTTTATTAGCGTTATAAAATTTTAACCGTTAAAACAAAACCGAAACTAACGGCACCTAAACGCAGGCAAAGCCTACTGCATACATGCACCAAACGATTAACAAGGAACTATTACATAAATAAACAGAACTTTGAAAATACAATTTTAACAAAATAAATACAAAACGAAATCCATAAAACAAAATTGAATGCTTTAAAATCTCACAGACTTCACATTCACAATAACTTGCTATTGGAAAAAAGAAAATAAATAATACATATATATATATATATATATATATATATATATATATATATATATATATATATATATATATATATATATATATATTCGATAGATATATATATATATATATAAGATATATATATATATATATATATATATATATATATATATATATATATATATATTTTTTTTTTTTTTTTTTTACACACACACAATTAGGCCTACTAAATACATTTTATGTTGAAATTCTTGGATAATGCATTCTGACAAATGGCGATTTTCCAAAACGAAATTCTTAATGTATTAATAATTTTATTAATTATATTAAACTTATTAAAATGTATTCAATATAATAATCTAACCTTTGCCTACCTAAAATGTAAAAACTGAAGAAGATAGTTTTTATTTTCGTTCACTTAATTTCAATGAAAATAGCTGCCGTTGTTGTGTAATACAATATTCAAAACAGGCTCATTAATCACAAATGCAAACAAACACACGAGCTGAAATGTGCTTAGATCTTTACTAAATACAAATAGATTATAAAGCTGTAAACCACATACAAGATGAAATGCACATAAAGAACGCTTAGATTATGGACTGGGTTGAGCATGAGGAGCTGAATCTTCACAAAGGCGCTCATCGCTCTTAAGGAAATATTACGACTCCGCTCACATGCTCTGGCGTGAATGCTTCAAAATAAAATGCATTTTGCACTCCAGTTCTACTACACACCATCGTTCCCCGCAGGTCTCCCGTGAAATATTCTGACTGCCCACTCCCGCCCACAGCAATGGTAAAACCGGCCGCTCCCGCGAAATGAGATATGAAATCTAATCAAATTTTTTCTTACAAACAAAAATGGGGAGAGCACACTTACATTCTCATTTTAAATTATTATTTAAGTTAGAGTAAATTATTTGTTTCTAACTTTAGGATATGGTTTGAATTGTTAACATTAACTAACATGAACTTGGGTCATTATACGAAAACGTGCCATTTTGTGTCCCTCAGGGAAAAAAAAGCTCTGTAAATCTTAATAAAACATAAAAGAAATAGAATATTTTATATTTTAGTTTCCATAATGTCTCATAATATAAGAATAAATTATTTTCTGTTTCTTTGGTTTTTAAAGGATTTTAATCACATTTTTGTACAAAGCATCTTGAAGAAATGTTGAAAATGGCCTGTCCCTCAGTAAGATTTTTCTACTTCTACTTGCTATCGAGGCCAAAAAAGTCAAACTATCATAAAAAAACATATACTTGTATAAAGCCTTAAGTGTCAGTTCATTAGTCATAAATGGATTTTATTCTTAACGTGTCAAATAAAATAAAAAAACACACAATTTAGTCGGGTCCCTAGGTTCTCGTCAACCCTGTTACTTTTTATAAAAACACCTCTTTAAAGATAATGGACTGTTCCAAAAGTTGCATCAGGTCCAGGAAGTGACATCATCTGACTTCCATGAAGTTGATGGTAGAAGACAAGTAAGTGTTCTCTTCTTTTTAATGAATTTTCTTTGAGGTTATGTAATGTCTGAAAGACAGGGACACGCTCATTGTGTCAGCCCTGTTACCAGAAAAGCATATGTTAAAAAGTTTTTTGTACATATTTAAAAATTTACATATATGATAATATTTAAGCCTCCCATTAAGGCACGTAATGTAGTGTCATTACCTATACCTCATGGCTAGTAATGGCCGGCAATAACCTTTTTCGTCAACCCTGTTACCGTCAACCCTGTAACCATTCCAGGGTAAGAGGGTTGACCCAAGTACGCTTTTGTGTGTCTTACCCATGTTGTATACACAAGAAGGGTTAAATCAAGGGCAACTGGACTAGGTACGTCCATATTTGAAGCTATTGCCTCTCATCCAAGGGGTTTCTTCATTTCTAAATGACTGATGGGGAGTGCCAGGCATTTAACCTCTGTGGGGTTGTCACCCCTGAGCCAACCCTTCTTGGATAACTATGACCTGGATGACTGAGAATTTTAACAGACATACTTTTCTTACAAATAGTATACATAATATACATGTTTTTACAGTTTTTATCCCTAAAAATCATGTTTTTTTATTTATTCTACTGATAGATAGGCTAAAATATGTTGAGGTTACTGATCTATACTGATACACACAAGTGCATTGGGTTTTATAAATGTGCTTTATAAATCAAAAGTCATTATTTTTTTTATTATGAGAAGTCAATAAATTAACAAGCTTTTCAGTTTGCATTTGGGATACTCTCCATACATGCACTCCATGCAAATAGTTTGAAAAAGTTTTCTTGTCAAAAAATAAATCAAGCTTGTGTGACTTGTATGATTATTTGATGGCATGTACACTACTTACATTTACAGTATGCTACACAATCATAAATAATCAGGGCTGGGGTGTAACGAAATACATGTAACAGCGTTACGTATGTAAAATACAAAATATGAGTAACTGTATTTCGTTAAAATTACATTTTAAATAAGGGGTAATCAGATTACAGTAACATCTGAAAACTATTTTAGATTACCAGTGATTACTTTTATTTTGATGTAATTTATTAATTAAATATTTAAGTTTGGGGATTTCAAACAATACCGCGACTGATTTTTTCCCGTTACAAGCACATAACGACACAAACATTCTCCTAGAAATCACACTATGCATTCAGTCAACAGATCCATACGAAGCATGCATAAAATAAAGGTTTATGAAGTCAAACAATAGCTTTATGTGGTTTACAGATGAACTTCTTTATTCATTCGAAATGTTCAGTATCATCTTTGGCTCGGTAATGCAAGTTCACGATCCAATTCGTGAACAGATGATTCTTATTCGTGAATCTTTTAAAATAATAATTTCCTTTATTTATTTATTTAATGAAACCAGTGTGGAAACCAATGCTTCACTAACGGGATAGATCTGGGTCAGGGTATATTCTGGCAAACCGTTTACCAATCAAGTTTCTCAATTGGCAAAGCAAACTGTGGTACACGCCACTACCAACACAGAATGAGAAGTAGAAGGCGGGGCAACAGTTAAAACATTTTAAAGTTAAAGTTCATGCAAACAGATAAGTTTCGGTTTTTCATCATTTTTATGCTAAATATCTCAATAGAGCCATCTACATAATATGCTGATTAGTCATGTTGAATTAAAGGTTTATGATTGTCCAATTAAGACTCCATTACAACCATAATTGTAACTCAAACAAGCAGTATAATCAATACGGTAGCTGTTGTCAACCCTGTAACTGATGTGTCAACCCTGTTACTTGTATAATATTCTAATATAACTTAAAAAATGTAAATAAAAATGTAATCAATTAATTGTAAATGTTTAGTAAGAGAGGCTAATAATCCACTCAAAATTGAATTGAGGTGTTTAATTTTTGTTTCCATACATTTTTCTTAAAACAGAAGATGCTGGGAGAGTGTAATTTGGAAATGAACGTATTCATCCCCTTAAAAAAATAAAACTTTCAATATTCTCAATTCACAAACACTCTTAATGTAACAAGGGGGAGTATATCTTCCACAGTATATCAGATTTGTTCTATACATGTATTTAAAACCTTTTCAAAAAGTATTTAATATGTTGGTAACAGGGTTGACCAAAAACACACATTTAAATTAGTTAAATGAAAAAAATGAAAAAAATAAGATAGCCTGAGATGGCACGGCACATTTTCCTGAGAGGTAAGGATCTACTTAATCCAAAAAGGGGCTTAAAGATTTTCAAAACAGAAATTTGAAAATCAAACATTAAAAGTGGGAAATGGCACGTTTTCGTATAATGACCCACTTACCATTGAGCAATACTTTTGTTACTATATTTATCTTAGTTTATAAAAACACAGCTGTTCATTGTTTGGTAATGTTACTTCAGAGTGCATTAACTATGTTAACAAATACTGTACAACCATTGATTTCAACAGTGAAGGCTATAGCCTAATAGGGCTTGGGCGCCAAGTTGCATTCTGGGACGTGGCGGCCATGTTGCCAGCTTCGCGAATGTAAACATGCAGTCAGTTGAACGAGAAGAGCAGAGTTGGTAGAAAGAAAAAAAGATGTCAAAATCGCAAAAAGGTTGTGGGATTTATAGGGATACGCTAAATAGGGATTCCAGGTATGTGGATAAAATCAGATCTATTAACGGTTTGGATCCATATGAAATTCCCAACAAATAGTGGAGTACCGACAGAGACTTTTTGCCGCACGTTTGCATTACAGATATCTTCGGCTACCTTGTTTGTTTTGTGAGCGCCTACACTTCAGAATAGTTCCGAAGCTACAAGTCAAGTCTCATGTACAGTTCACAAATGGATGGGTTCAGGAGCTGCAAATCATAGAAACGGAACAGCGGCAAAACAGTATACAGTAATCCGGTAAGCTGCGCTCTAACGTTACCTAGCTGCTAGTTTAGTAACCGTTAGTGCTAACAACCATTCACACATGGACTTTTAACAATGTGTTTCAAAAGTGTAGTTAGTAGCTGTCCACCCTCCCATTTTTCCGGGGTTCTCACGTATTTGAGCTGTTTTCCCACTGTCTTCCCGTTTTAGTATTTTCATGTAAAATATCCCGTTAGCCCCTCCATCAGACCTGTCAAGTCTCCGTGTTGTTGTCCTGTTGCTACTCCTTGTCCTTCCAGCGAAACAGATGTTTCCAAAGCATCGTTTTGATTACTTGAAAGCAACCTTAGCGTGATGTTGGGCTTTTTAAGATAGCGTGGTTGTTGTGAGAGCACGATTTCACGCCAATCTGTAACTAAAGTCACGTTAGACCTAGCTTCACAAATCGCTTAACGTTAGTTAATGCATCAGTTTTATAGTACAAATTTTTGCTGTCAGCAGAGGGATAGCAACAAAAAGATGAATGTAGAAATTTCCCTTATTTTCAATGTTTACTTAAGCTATATAAATTAACATTCAGATGTTATGGTCTCCGTCGCGCCTCCAAGCAGGAAAGCGGTGTAAACTTAATCCATTCTCATTTTATTTTCCCCATGGCTATTATGTGTTGCGCTATTACACCCCACAATACAGCAACGGTTGAAAATGGTTAAAATAGATTTTTAATTCATCAAATTAAGACACACGGATGAGAGGGAGTATGTCTAAACACTGCACAGTAGTCCGAGTGGCAGTAAAGGAAGCATTCAACGTGGCGGCCACGCCAAGTAATGACGTCACGACGCCCAAGCCCTATTTTTGAAATTGACAATGTTGTAGAAGTGCAGTTTAGTAATAGTAAAGGATAAATAATGTAATTAAATAGTTTAATAAATAGAACATTATTGTAAAATATATATATATATATATATATATATATATATATATATATATATATATATATATATATATATATATATATATATAAATATAAACCAATTCAGGCATCTCGTGAGTGTAGTGTATGCCCCTTTGGGGCCTGCCTGGGCCCACTGTGGGCAAAAAATCTTGCCCGTGTGGGCAGCCCACTGTGGGCCCCAATAGGACCAATTGTGTGCCCATAACATGACCACAGTTATGTACACTGTGTGGGCTGGGTGTGGGCACAGTGGGGACAGTGTGGGCACAGTGGGGAGAGCGTGGGGACAGTGTGGGCTGGGTGTGGGCACAGTGGGAAGAGTGTGGGGACAGTGTGGGCTGGGTGTGGGCACAGTGGGGAGAGTGTGGGCTGGGTGTGGGCACAGTGGGGAGAGCGTGGGGACAGTGTGGGCTGGGTGTGGGCACAGTGGGAAGAGTGTGGGGACAGTGTGGGCTGGGTGTGGGCACAGTGGGAACTGTGGGCACAGTGGGGAGAGTGTGGGGACAGTGTGGGCTGGGTGTGGGCACAGTGGGAAGAGTGTGGGGACAGTGTGGGCTGGGTGTGGGCACAGTGGGGAATATACTTTAGAGGTTTTAAAAGGCAGCATTTTTATTTTTATATAGGATTTTTGTCCAACAATGTAAAAGTTTTTACTGTTGCTTTTTATCAGTATAATGCACCCTTGCTGAATACAAGTAATATCTTAAAGGAAAAAAAACTTTCTGACCCCAAACTATTGAACACTAGAATATATTTAATACATTTATAAAACAGAATAATGACCAATTATAACTTCATCAGAACATTAAATAGATATGATAGATAATTATAGATAAATCAATCCCCTAAGAGGCACCAGTAGAGCTCTGCCTGATGTCTGATCTTCTGCTCCGTCCACTGTCCACATGTTACAGAGCCACTTTAATAGAAGTCTCCATATTAGATGCTGTAGCATGGCTGCTTTTCATTCCAGCATCTACCTGAGAAAGAAAACAACAATTAAAATGTAAATATGTGTGTGTGTATATATATATATATTTATATATATATAAACCTTAACAAAGTCAAAATATCCTCCTCAGGAAGTCTCCCAGGGCACTTATAGTTTTTTTTTGTGGAACATTTTTTTATGTTAATAATAAATTAATGTATGCTTTACTGATAGCAGAGATACACAGAGAGTGACAGAGTGTGAATGACTAAATGAGACAATAGTGTTCGCTGGAGTTGAGTCACAGATAAAAATAGCTTATTATTGTAATACAGTAAGTAATACAGGTATAAGTAAATGACAGACCTTTCATTTTTTTTAAATGAGCGCTTTAAAATTAACTAATGACTTTAACTTGATGCATGAATATGCAGCTTTAAACAAATTAAAGTGTACTTACATGACAAAAGAAGCAGTGACCTGTTCCTAGTGACTCTTTACATCAATGAATATCAGTGAAATATTGCATATATCAATACAAATTAAAATGTATTTTTATTTTGACACCATTGAGAAGACACGCAGGATGACTGCTAGGTTGATCACTTACAACAATGATGTCCTGGAGGACCAGCATCTCTGCAGAGTTTATCTACAGTCTGTCCGCACCTTTCCGAAGTGTGTGATGACCCTGAAGACCTCCATCAGCTGCTTCAGCAGTACAGGACTGAGACAGGACCTTAACTCTGCGATCAGGACTATGGCAATCAATACTCAAAAGAGAGAAGACAAACATTATGTTAATGGATTAAAACTAAAGTTAAAAAAAAAAAAAAAATATGGTATATGGTTTAATATCTGAAAATGGATAAGGGAGAAAAAAGAAATTATCACTTAAATATTACATAGGTTTGTATGAATGAATGTACATATAAATCTATCAGTTATGAACAGCCATACATTAATGATAACGAGATTTGATAAGCGTGTGTAGCTGAGGTACTGTATTATGCTATATTAATCTTCGTTTATGTTGCTATTTAGGAGTTTATAAGAGACATTATACGGACCTTACTCCATTAGACTAATGTTACGTTATGTACGTTAGGCCTAACGTTACTGCTCGCTGTAAAACAACAAGACAGAAAAGGAAACCCAATTAACACCACAATGGACGTAAATAAATGTTAATTTAATGAATTCATGTGCAATTTGAAAGGATATATTACCAGAGATTATGTTACCTCAGAAAACGAACGGAAGTCTGCCGTTAAAACCGTTGGTCATTTAAAAACGCCACTAGCAACATTGTTAATCAAAATTAAAATGTGTAAATTAACTCCTATTAAATAATTCATTCACAACTATTTTGTCTAATGTTACAAATTGTAATGAAAATTAAGAAATTAACTGAGAAATTTAAAAAGCTTACCTGGTTGAGCGGAGCTGGGCGGTATCAGTTGAAGTCGGAATGACAGCTCATTAACTATGCAGAGTTCCGACAGTTCCTGCTCTCATTGGCTAGAATTAATCACGTGCTGAAGAGCTGACGCAAATTTTATGTATTATATTATTAAATATTACTTTTTCCTTTCAGAAATATTTAATATTTAAACGATCGATCATGAATCGTATCCAAAATAAATAAATACATTTATTTTTATTTTTTTTTACATAATATATGTGTGTGCTGTGTACATTTATTATGTGTTTATGTTTATCAATTTGCACTGGCTACAAATTGCTGCTCACATAAAATTCAAGGTATTGATGCTTGCATACAAAACCAACACTGGCTCTGCACCCCTTTACCTAAATGCATTACTTCAGACTTATGTGCTTCTAGAAGCTTGCGTGACACTTTTACAGACTTTTAAATTAAATGTTCCCTCCTGGTTGAATGACCTCTCCATCTCAATCAGAGCAGCTCAGTCCTTAGCCATCTTCAAGAATCGGCTTGCCCACACGAAACCCGCTTGGGGCCCCCTGTGGGCAAAACTGCTGTTGGTCCCGTATGGGCTAACCCACATGGGGCCCATGTGGGTTTAGTGTGGGTTTGCTCTGCCCACACTGTCCCACAGAAAACCCGCAGTGGGCCCGCGCCCACTGTATTTTTATTTTATAAAGAACATTTCATTATTTGTCTGTGATTTAAAAATTAAGACACAAAGATACTTTTTCTTTTTTGCCTCTTTATTCAACTGCATTTTATTTTTTTACAAAACATTGTCTTCCAGTATAACTTTAGCAGCATATTTTGATCCAGCGGTGAAACGTAGTTTTTAAAAGATAAAGAAAAAAGTTCACCAAGTTTAACCAAACAACTATTATAATAATGTATAAAACAGAGACCAAATAGCCTAGATATTTTAACTATGGCTAAAACTCAAAACTAAAATAATAATATTATTTAAAAAACATGGATATTATATTTACCACGACCGGTGAAACATTCAAATGTCTATTCAAAAACATAAGGCGGTCTACGTGCTCAGATGAGAACCGAGTGCGCAGCCTGTTCACATTTAGAGGAATAAATTAGCTCCGCTGGAACAGATGTTGCAGGAACAGCCAGGTACCACTGGACAAGTAAACCTTCTCTGTCCCTGAAACTAATAGGCAGCAAATATTTCACCACCATTTCAGCGAATAGCTTTGTCGTCTTCTCGGTTCTGCCTGCGTTGCATTTAGGTCTTACGTCAAGTGATTCAATGCTCGTTTGAGTTGCCGCTCTGTTATCGCCAGATATTTTATGTACAAATTTTAGATGATAGCGCATTGTATTTGTTGTAGATTTGTGTGACAGCTTGGCACTGCACAGCTTACCCTGAACTGTTTTTTCATCGTTCTTCTCAAAGGCAAACCAGCCATCGTGACTTTGAGGCCATGATTATATCTTCTTATGTCTTTTGAGGCATCAAGTGGAAGGCTAACCAATCAGAGATCAGGGCGCCGCCCAATGTGCTGCCATAACCAATCAAAAAAAAAATAATAATAATTTCGATCATCGTTTACGTGATCGATCGTCGCTGTCGAGTACTCTATCACTGTTGCACAAAGTTATCTGATATTATCAAGATTAATTTGTTCTGACAGTTAAACTCTTGAGTTCTTGACATATTTTATTACCATTTTCTAAACTAAACTGATAATGTGAGAAATGTTGAAGGTGTCTGAATAATTTTTAGTTTGACTGTATGTTTAATTTTTACAGTGCTATTTTACATTTTATTATTCGGTTTCTGTACCTAGACACTTACAAACTTGAAAAAACGTAAACACTGTGTAAATAGCACAAACAAATGAACAGAACGAATATACAAATTAAACACTTTCAAACAGGGCCCACTGGTACAACCTGCACCGGGGCCCCGCAAACCCCAGCTACGGCCCTGCTTACGGTACAAACTTTGTCAATGAACTATGAGGGCAAAAAAAACAAAACAAAACAGAAACAAAATAATCGTTCATTAATCGTAATACAGGTAAAATGTTAAATTAATAGAGGTTTTGACTTTAGGCCATAATCGTCCAGCCCTAGTTGGACCAGGTCAGTTGTTTAAACCATTCATTAAATTTAATGGGTTCAAAGGAATCATTAGTTCGCGAATCAGACATGTACGGCACGCGTTGTGTAATTATCTCTGCAGTTTAGGATATCGCTCAAGATTTGACACCACACAAAAAACACTTCATCACCGGATATATATATTTTTTTTGTTTGACAACATCTTGTCAATTGATTTTGATTAATTATGCGCGAGGGAGAGAGACCAAGACAGCGCTCGTGTTGTTTGAAGACGGTGAAGGTGAGCGTGCGCTCGCAGCCGGGGCTCTCTCGCTCTCTCTCTGCTCGTTCTTATATTCGCCCTGTTAAACTGACAGGACTTAAAAACACATGCAAATGATAAACCTTCACTCTATGATGGTTAAACTGTGCAATTAATCCACGAATCACATTCGTCAAGGGCCAGGGAGCAGCTGGCCAATATAGTTAATGAATAACGGATCAACTACGACAGCCTACATCGCACATCCTGTGATGTGACTATCGTGAATTCGTACATCGCAATATCGATGCTTAAAAGACACATCGTGCAGCCCTAACAGTCGCAGTTAATTACTTTGTCCTTTTGGTCAAGAAGTGTCTGCTAGATGCAGTGTAAATACAACACGCTAAAACGCATGTGAAGAAACTTACCTTGGCCAGTACAACACTGTTTTCATCACCTGGAGGCTTGTAGATGGACCCAGCCACAGCAGAAAGACTAGTAACTTTCCAAAGACTTGTGGCTTTTAAACTCCTGAATCGTGTAGTAACTTACACCATAAACTAGACAGTTTACAATGTCCGTATGTGTGCAAGTAGGTAAATGGTCCAGGTCTCTGTGCCATTCCGCTGCAGGGAGCTCGTATGGGTCGAGGAGAGGAGGTTCTCACATTTCCACACTGTTTTAACATGACTGGAAGTTACTGCTGTGTTAAAAACTGCTCCAGTACCTCACACGATACATATGGAACACATAGGAACAATGGAAGGTTACACCAAGTGCAAAACACAGGTTTTTGGAGAAGCTCTCAGGCATCCAGAATATCGACCCATACGAGCTCCCTGCAGCGGAATGGCAACATGGTGGAGACTGTGATCTCGAGGGGAGGGGCTCAGTACTATGACAACAACTCCTCACTCTCAATAGTCTATTTCATCCTGATGGGGCCCATCCACATCCACCTTGCAGCATGCATCTAAATGTTGGTCCTTCAGTCTGTTTCTTAAAGCTGTTTCCACCTGTAATGGAATAGAATACATAGATCTCTCACAAATATTTAACTCTAAATAAGCAACATTTTAACAAATTAAAAAATGGGTAATGGGTAATCAGGGATGGGTAAATGTCCCTGACATTGAATTGGTGGGTTTTTGTTAAATGTAAGCTAAAATCATCACAATTGGGACTTCCTGGTATGGCCGCAAGCTAGAAGGTCACGTTCGAGCCTGCTCTCTACAACAATCCTGACTAATCCTTTTAGTTGAGCCAAAAAACTCTCCGAAACTGTGAAACTGGCGCAGAAATGCCTGGCATTGGAAGAGGGAGTAGGGATAAGCCTAAATCAACTACGCAATCCAAATTAACAGGCTTTGGATCGCATGGCATAGAGCAGCCAGCTAGCAAGGAAGCTAACGTTATGAATGATGCTAAAACTGTTTACAAAGAAACTAACGAAGGTGATGTGAACAACAACGCGATGATTCCACCCGGCAATGACCAACAGCTGCTAAATATGGCTAAAGATGAGATATTGGGAGAGATACGCAATTTGAAAACAGAGTTCGCGGGAAGATTTGATGGCATACTGAAAGCTATAGAAGAAACAAGAAAAGATTTGTCTGAATGTACAGAGCGGATGGCCGAGGCTGAGGTGCGCCTGTCTAGCGTGGAAGACGGGCAGGTCGACTTGAAAGCGGTGGTCGAGAGTTTACAGAAAAGAAATAAACATCTTGAGGACAAAGTGGTCGACATGGAAACAAGATCGCGTTTGAACAATCTTAGGGTGGTGGGTCTCCCTGAAAATTGTGAGGGCTCCGACATGTGTGGGTTTTTGGAGAGCTGGTTGCCAGACGTGTTGGAGTTAAACCCAATGCGTCACCCTTTAGTCCTGGAAAGGGCTCACCGCGTCGGGCCAAAGAGAGACACCGATGCCTCGCCGAGAACGGTAATCATGAGATTTCTTAACTACAAGCAGAAAGAAACCGTACTAAGAGCTGCCAAAACAAAGAAGTAGATCTTCTACAAGAATCAACGTGTGAAGCTGTTTGCTGATGTTGCTACGGAGGTGCACAGGCAGCGGAAGCAGTTCGATGTTGTTCGCGACAAGCTGCGTAAACTAAGGGTGCGGCATGGCATTCTTTCCCCATCCACGCTGGTGCTGACATACAAGGAGAAAGTCCACAAGTTCACTTCCCCAGCGGAAGCTAAGATCTTTGTCCAGAAGATCCAAATGGATACAGAAGAAACAGAATGACTTGTGTTAATAGGTATTGCCACTGCCATAACAACCACACATTGTAGGTATTTTTGATGAATAAATGTGTGACTCTACAATTTTCATAGTCATGAAAATAAAGAAAACTCTTTGAATGAGAAGGTGTGTCCAAACTTTTGGTCTGTACTGTACATAACAAAAAAGTATGAAACAACTTAAAATACGTCATATTTATATTCTGTACTGTGTATACATACACACACACATATATATATATATATATATATATATATATATATATATATATATATATATATATATATATATATATATATGTGTATGTGTGTGTGTGTGTGTGTGTGTGTGTAATATGCACTTCTCATGATTGGGTAATCGCGGCAGCTACATTTGTTTTTCTGATTAATTGTTTTGCTCTATGAGAAAGACAAGGTAACAAAATATTCGGGGCTTATGCCCCTTAGCCCAGCCCTAGCGCCGCCCCTGGAATGCGTTTTTTTGACGGCCTGCTAGCGGATCATTAGGGGCCGTTCACATCACGTCTTTCGCGCGCGCAAGTTCGTTATTTCCAATGTAGGCGCGCGGTATGCGCGCTCATAATGGAAGCAACGCGCTCACGACGCGCACCACATCGAGTTAAAAACATCTAAACTTTTCAGAATGCCGCAAGCGCACCGCAGTTCATGTGACAATAACTAACCAATCAGCTTCAACCTTTCCCGTATAAACGTTGAAAGCTCAGCTAAGATGGAGGAACATCTGTTCATAGCTGTATATGGATTTCCATTTTGAAATGAATTTAGTAGCAGAGCTACTGCGAGCGATTTTTGGTGCTGCAAATCCATTTATCCTTTGCTGAAATTTCCGCGTCTTCAATGAGAGAGAGCGTGTAATGGATGCTTAGCAACGACAGACGCCCCAGGAGCACTTCTGCCCGAGCGCTTTGGAAAGAAGGAGAAAGCGGCGCGACTAGCGTTTTCCACGCGTTTTTAGGCGCGAACTATTGAAGACAAAAGCGATGACCCTCGGTACCTCTCAGGCTGACATGTTGATGTGATGTGATATCTGATTTAAGTGGGCGTGGTGTGTGTAAGGTAGAGAGGGCATGACTGATAGTGTCCTGATCCAGTCACGACGCTATTCTCAGCCTGCGCTCCAGCTGAGTAATCAACTTTATTTTAAAAAATAATTTATATATTTTATATTCAAACTGAAAACATGATGTGATTAACACTCAAGTCATTCAAGTCATCGTGTCTCAAGTCAAGTCAAGTCCCGAGTCTTTAACTTCCGAGTCAAGTCTCAAGTCCTAAAAATAGCGACTTGAGTCAACTCGAGTCCAAGTCACAAGTCCCCATGTCTGATTATGGATATAACATTTTATATATGATATCATTGTATTTTGTGTCTGAGAGGAGGTTCTGTTGTATATCATTTCAAATTCTAAAAAGACCAATAAACATATTGATGGAAAAAAAAAAAATCATCACAATTACCAAAGACTTAAACTACTTCAGTCTGTTTATATTGAATTTAATACACATGTTTCACAATTTGAGTTGAATTACTGAAATAAAATAATCTTTTAATGACTTTCTAATTTGAGATTCACCTGTATCTTTTTGTTTTGTTTTGTTTTTTAAGAAAATCTATTAATTTGAGATGCTTTTTGATTATAAAAAATTTAAGAAACCATTAAAATGGAATGCAGAAATGTAATGTACAACAGAATTTGGTAAAAATAAAACTGTAAAACTTAATTACTTAGACATGCTTTTTGATTATTTTAAGTATATAAAAGTTAACTGAATATTATCACTTTTCTTGTCTTTCGTACACTGCTAAATGATTAAATGTAAATTAATTTGGAAAAAAATTTTTTTAAATGGATTCCATAGGGCACCTCTATTTATAATTCAAAGTAGATGAGAAACCGACTGCTCCTGCGTGACCTTTTGTAAACTGTATTTATGACGAACAACTGCACAGACACAGATATTCTAGCAATCTGTTGATAAACACACATCTTCTGTCCTCTGTTTGTGTTTGAGTCCGCTCACGCTGCTCCGCGCTATCTGCTGACGTGCTGACGTGCTGAAAGACGAGGAGGAGTCAGGTCTGGACGCTGTTTTCATATAACATTTAAGCGGTCAGACTCTGAGGCGATCGTGAATTTGTGTAAAGTTTATAAAGCCCCGCTAAAAGCCTAGTGACGCCCATGCTTCGTGTGTACATTTCAGAGAATCAGGACAAATATTTCAATCGATCGCTCAGGCATTTAAGAGGCACAGAAATGAGGCACTAAAATCTGCGCGCTGATTCGGTTTGGTGCATACCGGTTCCATAGGTACCGGTGCCATATTGGTACTGGGTTTCGGTACCTAACCCTACACACAGCAGTGAACACACACCTGGAGCAGCGTGCAGCCATTTATTCTCCGGCGCCCGGGGATCATTTTGGAGTTCGGTGCCTTGCTCAAGGGCACCGCAGTCGTAGTATTGCCAGTCTGAAACTTTAACCCACAACCCTAGGGTTAGGAGTCAAACTTTCTAACCACTAGGCCATGACTTCCTCCTTTATATAGCAAATATAAGCATCATTCATGGAACTAATTTGCGCGTAAATCAGAACTACACAAAAACTCTCCTTCGGATTCACAAATGCTTCGTAAATGTCTGATTAAATGGCTGTTAAACGTGTATAAAGGGGTAGTTCACTCAAAAATTTAAATTATGTCATTAATGACTCATGTCGTAAGACCTCCGTTCATCTTCGGGACACAGTTTAAGATATTTTAGATCAAGTCCGAGAGCTTTCTGTCCCTCCATTGAAAATGTATGTATGGTATACTAGGGCTGGACGATTATGGTCTAAAATCAAAACCTCGATTAATTGATCATTTTACCTCGATTAGGATTAATGAACGATTTTTTTTTTTTGCCCTCATAGTTCATTGACAAGGTTTGTACTGTAAATATGATTGACTATCAGCAGTTATTTTATCTATGTTCTTAACATTTCTTAATAGGGTTCAAATCAAAAAAAAAAAAAAAAAAATTCAGGATGATTGCTATGCAAACTAGTTGTCATTTCAAATTGTTACAGCAGTGGGGGAAGATACATGGGCAATATTTAGATTTTTTGCCTTTTTTTTACCTAAAATTCAGTTATACTTAGTCATGATAATTAGTCACTGTCCAACTGAAAACCATCAAGCTTTTTACAAGTTACACCACTGCAAAATTTGCACAGATCAGATCTTTTTGGATTGGATGTTCACATTATTATTATTATTATTATTACTCCTATATTATTTTAATGTGACTGTCACAGTGAAGCTCTGTGACTAGAGATTCCTATTATGAAAAGGACTCCTACTTTGACACTGGAAAAGGAACATACATTCATACACTTCGCCGTTTTGTGCAAAACGAACAGTACTTTGTGTTCAGTGCTGTGTAAACAGAATCCAACTCCTGCCCTCCAGTGTATGACATACAAACAAAATTAAATATCACTTTACCAAACCTCTTTCCAGAGACAATTTCCCCTTGGCATTAGTGTGTATTATCAGTGTATGATTTTCTACATTGCATTAGATGTTAGCTGATGTCAATTAATAATTAATCATTCACTCATTCATTTGATTCGGAGTAAGGTTTTTGACCGTAATAGCTTCAGAAAAACAACTGTTTATCTTTCCATAAGATAACATAACACTATCAACATAACACTGGTAGCGTAGCATGGAAAGTACTAGCCTAAGTTTCAGAGTTTTTTGTGTTTGAATCTTAATATGATCCTAAATGGTTTGTTGAACATAAAATTATGTCTTCATATTAAAAATATCTTGAATGTTATATGATTTTGTGTGCTTATTGGACGATTGTTTGTTTGATTCTGTATTCCCTCTGAACACATTTTGTTGTGGCAATGAGCTAGAAGATATTTTTATTATAATGATTTCTACAGCATTAAACATTAGTCATTACCATTAAGATTGAAAAATGTTTTTTAAAAAACATTATTTCTCTTTTTATTATGGTCATAGAATCAAAGACAATGGAAAGGGCAGCCCTGGGAAGACCTCTGTATATTGGTATGCTTTACGACTGCCAGGTGGTACATCTATATCAACTAATTCTCATTCATTTGAAACTACAAGTTCTACTAAACTCTCAGACTAGGACTTGTTAGGGTAGGTTTAGGGTTAGTAGAATAAGTTGACATATACTTGCAAAGTTTCTCATAGTCAGTATGTTGTATGTTGTGGACCCATCAAAATAAAGTGTTAGAATTCAATTCAATTCAATTCAAAGTTTATTTGTATAGCGCTTTTTTCAATATGAATCGTTACAAAGCAACTTTACAGAAAATAATGTTTCTACAATATTTAGTAGTAGCTTATGGTGGTGACTATCAGTTTGTGT
>NW_020526052.1:0-22992 GCF_003368295.1 Carassius auratus
ACTATTCCTAAGAATAACCACAGGCTACAATTTCCCAGCTTCTCTCTTTTCTTTACACATTCATACTTCTAAAGGCTTATGAAAACAAGAACCTACATTAACCATCAATCGCCTGAACTATTCAGCCTCTGCATCCTCTCCATATGATCAGGCATTCTGAGCTCACACTTAACTCAGCTCTTCTCAACTTTGGGGGTCCTCATTTTCTGGCCTTAATATATGCTAGAGATGGTACGCCCACCTTGAGTCTCCCTGAGCCATCAATTCAAGATGCCCTGATCAACCTGAACATCATCCCATTCCTTCGACCCCTTCATCCTCTTTCTACTCTTCCCAAGTTTCATAGCTTGTTTGTGGTTTGGTCCTAGCTAATGAAATTGAGTTAATTGATATTAACTAAATATCGGGAGCAGGGCCACGCCCCAAACAATCAACCTGACTTCTAAAACCTCAATATATAGTGGGTCACCTCATACCACTCTGCTAGTCTCGTTCTCTCTAACCCACCCTTCCCTCCCTTTCTCATCCATTCAGCCAACCTTATCCCACTTTATATTTCAATCAGGTTGTATCAGGTGGTCCTCATTGTCTGGCCTAAATATATGCTAGAGATGGTACCCCCACCCTGAGTCTCCCTGAGCCATCAATTCAAGATGCCCTGATCAACCTGACCATCATCCTATTCCCTCAACCCCTTCATCCTCTTTCTACTCTTCCCCAGATTCATAGCTTGTTTGTGGCATGGTCCAAGCTAGTGATTTGAGAATGAACGTTCAACAATATGAACACATGCCCAAAATTGTCTCTTTTTGTTTTTCAGATAAAGATTTGCCATTTTTATTGATGATGAAAAATGTAACCTCCCTAAAAATGTAACCTCCCTTTTTACAAACTGCAGTTTTGACAAAATGGCTTATGAACCTCAGCAGCCAAAAGTTTTAAAAGTATCAGTATCTTTTTTGCATTTTCTTTATATTTTTAACAGGGAAAATATGTGTACGCACAGGAGGATCTTCAAAATTACTCCAGCTGATCTTTTGATTCAAATACTGGTGTTTACAGGGTCTGTAATTCAGACTTTCGGAGTGACTTGAACTGGTTCAAAATTTTTAACCAGTCCCAAGTCAAATTTAGATTTTCCTTAGATACTCCTTGAGAACTGGGTGTGTCTCTAATTTCCTCTTCTGAGAGAAAATAGTGTGTTGTTGTAATGGCGTCATCAATCACAAAGACTGTGCGTACAGTTTAACAGCAAAATAGGTGTTACATGCATTCGGATGCAGACAGTGTTGAATTGTATTCAACATTTTCCTCTGCTGTCTCTGCCTCTGTTGTTTTTTGTTTTGTTTGTTTTTGACATATGATCCAATGTCATGCAAACAATATATGTGCTGAGCAATGGAAATCAGAAAATGGCATTATTCAAATTAGGTGAAAGTGTCTTTTGCAGCGTTAACAAGCTTTTCACATTATTCATCATCTTTCCGTTTACACTGGTAAATATACAAAGTGCAATTGTTGGATTGTGGCTAAAGTTTGAATTTGGCACTGGAACACTTTCCAGTTTCACATTAAATCTCTTTCTAACAGATTTTGAAGGCAGTTTTATGACAGTATTAAACAATGCTTAAAGTTCATGCCATTCTAATCATCACATCTCAATGGTACAGTGAAATTTTCTCTGACCGTATAACCAGATGCAGTAGTAGACCAAACTAAATTTCCACTTAATTTTGGAATTGGATCTATTTCATCCATTCTAATTACTGAGTTGCCAGCCCTTTCAGCTCCATTAACCCATAATCTAATCTGTGGCATTTTTTGTTTATTTGGATGACTATATGTGCCTATGTTCTTGTCGAGAGACTATTTATCATTTTCTAATCTTCCGATGTGATCATGTTTTAAAGCAAGATTTTTCTTTATTGCTTAGATCGGAAATATGAGCAAGCATACAAAGGGGGCCCCAGGGGGCCTGGCCACCTAGGTTACTGTGCCCCCTCACCTCTAGTCAGCACACCACCCTGCCTCGGAGCGCAATTTCAGCCATTGAGACTCAGCAACAGGCAGGGTGACGGTCCCACTGTGCCCTCTTATTTCTGACATATAATTTAGTTTTACTAGAATAAAATCAGCATTGCATCTTTGCATGAAAAACTTTGAAGGCGATTTACTAAATTCCATCACTACATACGTCACTAACAGCTTGTATGTAATTGGTTGAAATATGATTGTATACGTCATGACGTTAAGTATTCTTTTTTCAGTCAACTTCTACTCTTTATTCAATTCATAGTGATCTGTATTCGTCTAAAACACCTAACGCGCTTGATCATTCAAGCAATCATGGATTTAAGGAAATGGTTTACCACCACCTCGACAACAGTGAAAACTGTCATGCCTAGCACTAGCACCACCACCAGTAATGTCGACATGCCAGTGACAGAGGGCCATCTGCGCGACGGTAGGCAAGCTAGCGTAACTGCTTCCAGTCATGATGATGACACTTGCCCAGATGATTTGGGAAAAGATGAGCCTTTGCAAATAAGACTAAATTTGGCTCCCACACGCTTATTTTGCACCAGAAACAGATCATTTTCACACACGTGGTTTCAGAAAAGAGATTGGCTCGAGTATTCGGTTAAAGCAGATGCGGCCTTCTGCTACCCTTGCAGAAAATTTAGGCACTACAAGTGCTACGCAGATCAAGATCGGCAGCCGCAGAGCGGGACTAGGCTTGACCCAGCATTTACAACCAAAGGCTTCCATGACTGGAAACACGCTGTGGAAACAAAGGATTCAGCAGCACTGTTGGGAACGTTACTTTAAAAAAGTAATTAGTTATAGTTACTCACTATTTGTTTCAAAAAGTAACTGAGTTAGTAACTGAATTACTCTATAATAAAAGTAACTCGTTACCAGGGAAAGTAACTATTTGCGTAAAAAAAAAAAAGTAAAAAGTAAAAAAAAAAAGTTGCTATATGTCAAAGAATTATTATTACTATTTTTTTGGAGCGGTTTTCACAAGTCAGTTAAAATGAGTAGAACAGACAGGTTTTCGTACATAACTTCAATAAAATCAATATTTATGTCAACAGACAGCAAGAGTTTTATCCTGCACTTCCAAGTATTATCTTTGTAAGAAAAGTGTTTTTGGCCACTAGCTTTGTAGATGCGTTTGTCACATATTACATGTACACATTACATGCACGTTCTTGACTTTGGCCACAATGAATTTTAATTAGTGCTTATATCTCCACCTTGAAAATGACAACTTTTCATCGGATTGCTCCTGACTCGCCATCTCTGCTGCTGCTGCGAATCTCGCGTGCGTGCGTGCATGCATGAGTGTGTGTGTGTAGGTACAGTGGCGTAAAAACACTGGCTCTGATTGGCTACCATAATACACATGACTCTGCCTATGCCAATCATAATCGCTTATCTCGTTATTAACCCACCTTCTCACTCGCTGTGTAAGCCAGAGGGGTGCGTTCGGATAACATAGTTTATTAAATCAATGCATAATAACGCACCGCATTTAACGTCCAGTAATGTTAACGGCGTTATAAAGACGGGAAAAGTAATTAGTTAGATTACCCCGTTACTGAAAAAATAACGTCGTTATATATAGCCGCCATTTGGTTGATCAAATGTGGTACAGTGAAATTTTCCAGTGTCCCCTCTTCACCAGTAAAAGCAAACATTTTTGTCTTTGTCCTCTGCGTCTTCTGCATGATTTTGGCGGTGTTCACTCTGACTGGAAAGTCAGTCTTGATCCGTTGACACAGTGTTTCCACTGCTTGACGATATGCTTTGTTGTGCTTCTTTAAATCTTTCTCGTTTCATGGTCAAGAGACCATCATAATTCCATTCAGCCCAGCCACTTGAATCTGGTGCTGCTGTGCCATTTGTCAATAGGGGTGAAGCCAGGAGTCCAGATCAAAGTCCATTTTGGCACACCACAGTTCTCTAAAGGGAAAAAGAGAAGAATTCTAAACAGTATGATCTGTTCTTTTGTCAGCTTTTTGTTTGTTTATCTGCTTTTTAACATTCTCTTAATTAGTTTTCACTTTTTTCCAAGCTCTCTTTTACTCTGTTCAGGGCTGTTATGCTAAAGGTACCTTTTCTTTTTTGGAAAACCATGATTCTCAACCCAGGGTATGACTTCCATAATTATTTTCCATATGTCATTGTAAATTTGACTGTCCAAATCATCAAGACCAATTTCGCAATCCAAGACTATACCTGCAACGCGTCCTCTTTTCCTCACACGTAGTCATCACTACCGTGTGGCTTCGCACTTACTTGCAGAAGTCTTGCCTTGTCACCCCCGTCTTGCTTCCTTGCAACCATGTATGATAATAGTGTATCAACAATCTTACGTGCTGATGATATGATGATTTAAATATGACCATATCACCCAACACTAGTCAAGACCCGAGCATGCAGATGAGCTTCCCTGAGACAGTTTCTGACAGTTTGTGCAGAAATCTTTGGTTATCAAACTGATTGTTGCTGCAGCTGTCCGGGTGGCTGGTCTCAGATGATCTTGGAGGTGAAGATGCTTGGTTTGAAGGTCTTGACTGGTGTGGTCACACGTGGTCTGCAGTTGTGAGGCCGGTTGGATGTACTGCCAAATTCTCTGAAACGCCTTTGGCGACAGCTTATTGTAGAGAAATTAACATCAGGCAACAGTTCTGTTGGCCAATTGCATGCTCCCTCAAAACTTGCGACATATGTGGTGTTGTGCTGTGTGATAAAACTGCACATTTGAAAGTGGTATTTTATTGTGGCCAGCCTAAGGCACACCTGTGCAATAATCATGCTGTCTAATCAGCATCTTGATATGTCACACCTGTGAGGTGGATAGATTATCTTGGCAAAGGAGAAGTGCTCACTAACACAGATTTAGACAGATTTGTTAACAATATTTGAGAGAAATAGGCCTTTTGTGTACATTGAAAAAGTCATAGATCTTTGAGTGCAGCTCATGAAAAATGTGGGCAAAAACAAAAGTGTTGCAGTTTTTAATTTTGTTCAGTTTAATAATAATAATAATAAATGTTTGTTGATGAGCAAATCAGTATATTAGAATGATATCTGAAGGATCAAGTTACAGACTGGAGTAATGATGCTGAAAATTCAGCTTTGATCACAGGAATAAATTACGTTAATAAAAATATTTCACAGTATTACTGTTTTTACTGTTTTGGATCAAATATATTAAGGCTTATGAGCAGAAAAGACTTCTTTAAAAAAACATAACAATTTTACTGATATTTTGACTAGGACTGATAGTGTATTAAAAAAACAATTTTTTTCACTGTTAAAAATTTATTGTAATTTTACAGGAAATTCCTGGCAACTAATTGCCGTGAATTTACAGGTAATATATTGTTTTTTTAATACAATAGAGTCCTGTATTTATACAGCAGTGCTACTGTGATTAAAGTAGCATTATTTCAGTAAAATGCTGTAATTTATTTTAATTTACTGTATATTTACTGCAACTCAGTTGCCAGGAATTTCCTTTAATTTTACAGGAGACAATTACAACTGAATATTGTAATTCAAAATATATTGTAATTTCTAAATATAATAAAATACTGCAATTTTCCATCTTCCAAAATTAAAACCAAAACAATGGCAACTTTTTATTATTTTTTTATTATTAACACACTATGCAACATCACATATTACAAACTTATTTTATCTTTTTTTTTCATACAAACAAAATTACAGTTTCACTGAAGAATCTAGCTCACTTCCAGACGTCCAGACAGTCTATCATCAGGGGGAACATGGTAATAAATAATAAAAGGTCCCAACCAGTCTCTCTGCTTTGCTGACATCTTGGAGTTGATTCCACAAAAAGCTCTAAAAACAGAGAGAGTGAAAACAAGTTTTCATATCAGGTAATGATAAATACTGTGTAAAAAAACAAAAAAAACATAAAGTAAACTTGCTTGTAGAAAAAAAATGACGTTGATGTATTTATTTAACATCAACACATTTAACAACATAACAATAAACAATACAATAAATTGAATGTCGCTTTGGACAAAAGTGTCTGCAAAATGGGTCATTTGACGTTGCTAAAAAGAACACTATTTTGTGTATTTGGTGTAATGAAATGTTTAAGCGGTTTAAGGTTAAAAAAACACATTATTGTTTCTCCTCTACAGGTACTCCTCTCCTCGCCTTCTGAAACGTGTTGATTTTTACAAAGCTCATCGTTCTGAAAAGTGAAGTGTGCTCTGATTGATCAGCTATCATGTGACTGAAATGTTATGCCTCTTAACATACTGGGCCCTGTCCGGCCGAAGCAACGAGACAAACATTTAAATATAATGTTTATTTCATTATAATGTCAAAACCCATTAATAAATGTGATATAAACATGATTTCTAGTCGTGTTCTCTTTTGGAAGGCCAAACAAAGAAGTTTCCCTTTTTATAGAAACAGCGTTTAAGAGTGACGCTTCAATTCAACCTAACAAACAAACACATGAGAGCAATTTCAAAAGCATAAGGAGCTGTCTGTTCTGCTCTCTTTAGCTCTCGATCGACCTGGATGTTTTAGGCAATATTAAAATCCTGGCGGGGACGTGTCCCGTATGAACGGCGCATATGGCCACCCTATACAGATCTTCTTCATTCACCAAGAGCTTGTAACACTCCAAAGAGAAAGGAAAAAGTAAAATCACATCTAATGAAAATTTTAATGTTTACATAAATGTCTTGCAGGGCAATACCAACTCTATGTTCTCCTGTCCATTTCTAATTTACATAAAAGAGCTGATGGAAATGCTCTCCAGTTATAGGGTTTCTTTGCCAAATTTCTACGAATGCGCTTAAAAGGTGCAAAGGAATTGGATGGAAACCTGTCTTTTGACATCGATGCATAGAATATATCATAGAGTCTATTTTCTTTATAAGTGTGCAAACAGTTTTCATCATCCATTTGTCTGCACTTAGTGCCTCTCCTGAAATGCATACACAATATGATAACTAAAAGAGCACTAGAACGCTTCACTACACACGCATGAGTGGCAGTATTGGCAGGATGGGCAAAAGTACCAATTTTATCAGGTGGGAGACAAAGTTATGGTATGGTTTTTCCTAATTTAGACTAGGCATTTTATGGATGCAATAGGCTTATGTTGAATTACAGCCTTTCCTTTCTTCTTTGACATATAACCATATGACAATTATTAACAGGGCTTAAAGCAAGCAAACGTATGTTCCATCTAGCAGCCAGTGTGCAGCTGATTCTGCGGAGTGTCTACAGTCTTTTCCTTCTGCCTTGACCGTTCATGACCGTGGTTCAGTTATGACGCGTTTCCACCGACCCCCCCCCCCCATTTCAATAAGACGAAATATGATATCAAACACCACTGCCTCCTTTCGTTCTCATTTTCATTCGTTAAACATATTAATAGCCGCAGAAATGAAGTTCAGGGAAATGTGTAACGTTAGGCCTACATTATATAAAACAAAATATTATACCAAACAGTAGCCTATTGTCTCCTTTTTTCATTTTAACATATTAAAAGATTTAACTGAATAAAGACCAAAGATTACCTGTTAGGTTCACCCAAAACAAATTATATTTTATGCTTAATCACTAAAGAGACATCACAGCCAGCGGCAAATGTCAGAAGGTCTAGCCGAGTTGATAGTGCTCCCGACGGATTAATGATCACTGAGCTCCCGCTGATCGCGTGGAGTTGACCGTCTCCGACATCAGTGAAACACATTTTTTAATAGACGTAGTCTTTATAAATAAACCGCATATTTGAGTTTTAAACAACTACATTCTCGCCTGAAATAGTTAAAACACTATACCTTTCATGACACGATGACAGTAATATTTTAAAAATTATCAAAAGAAATGGCGGTTGAAATTACAATGCTGCATTTCCACTCCCGAAAGTTCAGTAACGTTACCTTTGAACAAGTACCTCGCGAGCAGGGACTTTCTGAGGGGCATTTTTTTTTACCCAGAACTTTATTTAGATCATGGTAGCTGCGGTGGAAGCACACCGAGTTCCAGCCCAAAGTCCATAGTTTCTGGGTAAAGTTCTTGCAATGGAAATTTGGATAGAGTATGAAGACGCGATTTTAACTAACTCCAACCTATTCCACTGAATTATACCAAATGAAACAATCAGCACTCACTCAGATCACCAGTATTAATATATAAAGACTTATAAAACAAATTTTATGTTACATACCTGAGACATGTTCTTTCTTCCAAAAAAATGTAAAAATACTTCTGGTAACGTCCGTTGGCCGCGCAATTTCAAAATTCAAACAGCAGCGATCCCACAATGCTATGCGGTTGCTGTAAAAAAAATGCTTCTACGGTGTAGTTACAATAATTTTACAGGACTGTCCGTTAATTTCCCATCATGCATTTGCATTTACAACAAAAACATGAATAATGCGTTGTTGTAAAATTTATTGTAAAAATTACATCAATTGCTAACAGTGTAACTTTACAATCAATATTCATGTCCTTTAGCACAGCATTCTGAATGATGATAATAATGGGGTGCCCTATAGCCTAACAGATACTAGAAATGTAATACTTAAAGCTGCACTGGTCTAATGAAATGAGCCACGCTTCATACAGATGTCCTTTTTTTGCTGTTTATTTGTCTCTATGTCTCTGTCTCTTTCCAGCAGACACTGTGAAAACTACAAGAAATAAAGCATATAATGTTCAAAATATGCATTTAGTCGAGTTCTTTTCAAGTCTCTCATGTAAATGTCCGCTGATACGCGAATGAACACATGCGACAATCCGAATCCGATTACATCACGATTTACACATAACACTGTTTACATAAACTGATATAAAACAACATTATACAGAAAATACAACAGATTTAAAGATGAATTACCGTGTGCGCCGTCTTAGACCATGCAGATAAAGGTTATTCTTTTTCAGGCTCTGTATACCATTAACATTACTCTGCATCCATGTTTCTTCAACCCATAATGCAGCGGTCCCGCATTCAACTCAACCTGGTCATATGACCTGTTACGCTTCGATATTAACTCTTTCTTAAAGAACCCATGACATTAAACATTCTAAGTGAGCACATTCTCTACTTTTAAACAATAAATGAACTCAAATTGATTAGACTGTTTAAACAAACATAAATAATACACATATCTTTGAAAAACATGTCCTTTGACAGTTACACTCCCACCAAATTACTACAATTTATGATTAACTTTACGTAAAAGTTTGAAAAATTAGTAATTTCACAAACCAGATATTAGAATCACATATCTCAGACTCTTGGTTCAAGACTACCAGATGAACTTGTGACACTTAAAAGTCTCAAGATCGGAAAATACATCAGATTTAATTGTTCTCTACAAGTACCACTAATTTATGAATAGGACGTTCAAGAATTGATGGATTAGTCAGTCGTTGACCCTTTTTCGATAACTTCCTATTTCCTATTTGAATTTTGGCTTTTCGCACCAATCCGTCTTCATCTGCACAGACATCAAGCACTAGTCCAAGTATCCATTCATTGCGGGGAAGCTCTTCCTCCTTGACAATGACAATATCTCCAATCTTTACATTTCGTCTTGGAGAGTGCCACCGTTGTCTAAGGATGATGTTTGCCAGATATTCCTTCCTCCATCTACTCCAAAATTGCTGTGTCAGATATTGTACTCTGCGCCACCTCTTCCTCGCATACAGGTCCTCTGGCACAAATTTCCCAGGTGGAGGCAGAGGGACAGAAGATTTCATGGTGAGTAAATGGTTTGGGGTAAGTGGCTCTAGCCCTTTGGGATCGTTAATGTTATTTGAGGTGAGTGGGCGATTATTTCTGATTGACATGGCTTCATAGAAGAAAGTTCTCAAGGAGGCATCATCCAGTCTTCCTGCACTCTGTGAAAGGACCCAACTTAGAACGCTTCTAATGGTTCTGATCTGCCTTTCCCAAACCCCTCCCATGTGACTGGCATCAGGTACGTTCAAAATCAAATCACATTGCTTTTGGGATAGGTAAGCAATTAATCTCTCCTTGTCCAATTCTTCCAAAGCCTTTGTCAGCTCGTTTTTTGCCCCAACAAAGTTTGTCCCTTGATCCGATCTGATTTCTCTTACAGCTCCACGGATTGCAATAAAACATCGCAAGGCGTTTATGAAGGCATCAGTGGTTAGATCTTCTAGCATCTCTATATGGATTGCTCTTGAGGAGAAGCAGGTGAATATGAGACCATATCTTTTATGTTATTTCCGTCCTTGCTAACATAGAAATGGCCCAAAGCAATCCATCCCACAGTGAAAAAAAAAAAAAAGTATGAGAATGGTGGAGAGGAGTCAACACGGTTAGCAGGTAGATCCGCCATCATCTGTGTCTCTCTTGGCCTGCGAGCTCTCCTGCATATAACACATTGCTTAATGAGGTTAGCCACAACTTTGCTGACACCAACAACCCAGTAACCATTTCCTCTCAGTTCATTAAGGGTCTGTCCTCTGCCTTGGTGTTGAGTCTTTTCATGGCAGTAATCCACGATGAGACGGGTGACCACACCATCTCTTGGAAGAACTGCTGGGTGCTTCGTGTCTAGAGGTAGGGAAGCTTTCTTCAATCGCCCTCCCACCCTAAGAACACCATCTTGCAGTACTGGGTCAAGTTGGAACAAAGGGTGACTATTTGGCAATTTGCCTTGTTTAAATTTTTGTATCTCATCTTTGAAGGCATCCCTTTGTGCCAATTTTACAAGCCTGATGCTAGCATTTCTCATGTCTTCGACATTTATGGGTTTAACTGCCTTGTGTCTTGCTAACTGCTGAATTCGAGCAACAACTTTCAATGCAGTGTGCCATTTCAAAAACCTATTGAACCGCTCCAAAAAAATTCATCATTTGCTACCTTTGTTTGTAGCACTTGCGTTGCCCTGATTTCAGGATCACCAATCAGAAGCTCTGGAGTGGTCTCTGATGTGATAATTTCTCTTTCCCAGAGACACTTAGGTCCAGTGAGCCAATTCGAATTTATCAACTCTGACACCTTGAGGCCCCTGGAAGCGTGATCTGCAGGATTTTGTTCAGAGTCTATATAATGCCACTGTTCAGGGTCAGTCGTTTCTCTAATTCTTTGGACTCGATTCGCTACGAAAACGTGAAACCTACGGGCTTCATTGTTAATGTAGCCTAAGACTACTTTTGAATCGGTCCAAAAATATTATTGATCAATTTTGAGCTCCAGCTCCTCCTTTAACATTCTACTGACTGCTGAAGAGATCACCGCAGCAGTTAACTCAAGCCTGGGTATGGTTACGACTTTTGTGGGTGCAACCCTTGCCTTGCCAATAACAAAGGAGCAGTGCACTTTGTCTTCACTCAACACTCGAATATATGAGCATTGACCATAGCCATAGCTACTCGCATCTGAAAAGTGATGGAGTTCGATCCTCTGGACAGTCCCTAGATAGTCAGGAACAAAACATCTTGCAATCTGGAGATTGTGCAGATCCTTCAATTCATTTAGCCAGCTAGTCCATTGTGGCATTAACTCTTTGGGGAGTGGATCATCCCATTCAATGCCCCTTTGGCACATCTCCTGTAGTACTTTCTTTCCTAATAGGAGAAAGGGAGCCAGGAAGCCTAATGGATCAAAAACAGATGCTATTGTTGAGAGGAATCCTCGCCGCATTGCTGGTTTCTCATCCAGGGCTACTTTAAAGGAAAAGGTGTCACTATTTACACTCCATTTAACTCCCAACACCGTCTGGACTGGAAGTTCATCAGAGCCAAGCTCCACATCTTGAACACCGCTGGCTTGCTCACTGACAGGTATAGACTCCATGACCTTTTTGTCATTTGAGATGAACTTGTGAAGATGCAATTTCCCTTTTGCACACACATTTCGGGCTTCTTGTACTAGTTTGATAGCTGCGTCCACATTTTCCACACTAATGAGCCCATCATCAACGTAGAAATTACTTTTGATGAAACTGGCTGCTGGAGGATGCTCTCTTTCGTTTTGACATGCAAGATACTTCATTCCATAATTTGCGCAGCCAGGAGAGGATGCTGCTCCAAAAAGATGGACTTTCATGCGATACTCCTTTGGCTCGGTGTTTGTATCACCATTTTCCCACCACAGGAACCGTAAGTAATCTCTGTCTTCCTGGCTTACATGGAACCTGTGGAACATTCTTTCTACATCACAGATAATTGTTATTGGATATTTGCGAAACCCGCAAAGTACCCCTGTTAGCCGTTAGTGAGATCAGGCCCAGTTAACAAGTGATAATTTAATGTGGTGCCATCATATTTGGCAGAGCAATCGAACACAACTCTTATCTTCTCTGGCTTTCTAGGGTGATATACTCCCTGGTGAGGAATGTACCAGACATTTCCTTCTTTAGGTTGGAGTTCAGCTCTCTCCGCATCACCATCCTTGAAGACACCTTCCATAAACTTTACATAATCATCCTTGAATTTTGGGTCTTTCTCAAATTTTCCTTTCAGGCGCTTCAATCGCACCAGAGCTAGCTGCTTATTTTCAGGTAACTGTGGGCGTGTCTTAAAGGGGAGGGGCATCTCAAGGTGTCCCTCTGAGTTCTTGTGAATTTTCTCATTCATAAGTTGCATAAACTGTATATCATCTTGTGATATGCTCCTTTCCCTTGGATTTGTATCTCCAAAGTCTGATTCAAGGGCTCTGATGATTGAGGTAGGTGTCAGATTTGGGAGTTCCTTAACAGATACACGATGGCACAGGCCTGTAACTTCAGTTGACTTTGCAATCTTAGGTGAGGAGCCAACTATGCTCCAACCCAAGTCTGTCCTGATGGCATATGGTTCGTCATCACCTCCTGTGGTGACTTGCCGAGGTGCCAAAGCTCTTGAGCAATCGTAACCTATCAGAAGTCCAACTTCACAATCCAGCAGCATTGGAATTTCCTGAGCAATTTCATTCAGATGATTCCATCTTCTAGCAGTTTCAGGAGTAGGAATGTGGGAGCGTTCAAGTGGAATGAAGTCTCTAGTATAGGCAGGTGGCAAACTGATTAAGCCATAAGAAGTAAAGCCCCTAACTCTGAGCCCACTAACTCTTTCACTCTGAACAATGGAATCCTTTCCCATCATTGTTGTAAGCTTTAACTTGACTGGCTCTGAAATTGCCCCCATCCTCTCACATACCTCTTGATCCACGAAAGTGTTGCTGCTCTGTGTATCCAGAAGGGCATAAACTAAGATCTCCCTTTCAGGTGTGTAAGTTGAAGAAATCCATACAGGCACTATCATTGATGTACTTCCACCATCGCCACTGTCTACACAACCGGAAAGTGACGATGTGTTTTGTTCTGCTTGCATAGCATGAGAAAATGTGACTGCTGTAGAATAAGGGCGGTCTTCATGAAGTGGTGTTGGATGATGTTTCTTGCATACACTACAAGTAGCTTTACTCTTGCAATCCTTGGAGTTGTGTCCTTTCCTAAGACAGCCAAAGCACAGGTTATTGTCTAATATGAACTTCCTTTTGTCCTCCACAGACTTACTGGCAAACGTTTGGCATTTGTGGATGGAGTGGCTTTCCCCACAATACCTGCAAGTGATTGAGTTTGAAACTGAAGGCACAGTGATGACTTTGTCGGATCGGTTTGAATCCACTGAATTGCTTACTCCAACACTGTATGTCTTTGACACTATTCTTGATTTATCTGACGCTTTCACATTAGTGATGAATGCATTTGCCTTTGAGCGCTTAACCTCTCTAGATGGCTTCTCTTGAAAAACATGTCCTTTGACAGTTACAATACTCAACTACATTAATAAAGACAAAACTATCTTTACAAATGAAACAGACCTGTGCTTGAAGCTCTGAACAGGTCATTGATGTTGCTACATTTCCCTGCTTCTTCTGACCACTTTGGTTGAGTGAGGAACAAACATGAGCCGATTCATTTATTGCAGCAATGCCAGTCAAGACTTATTATCCATTTATTATTGAAAGAAAAAAAAAACTGAAATGATCACTTTGGTACATTGAGAAGGCATGAATCTAAAATATTAGTAATTATAATAACTAAAATAAACAAAACAGGGCAGCGGGCCAAATCTCCTATAATATTTTAAAACCAATAATTTCAAGATCAGTGTACCTCATTCATGGAAAGATTCAGGGACATTTAATTTATAAAATTGCATCAAAAGGATCAAAATCGTGTAATGCAGTTGTCTACTTTCTGCTGTTATAATCAGGGTTATGTCCTTTCACTTTACTACATCCTTTCACTTTTTTTTTTTTTTACATGGTACTGACAGATTTACTTTTGTTTCAGAGTTGATTGAAGACAATGAGTGGAAAGAAGAATAATTCTGATGAGAAAAATCATGCCGGAAGTGGAGAAATGCAGCACACATGTGATCAGTGTGATAAAACATTTTTGTGTGCTTCAGTCCTGAAGAAACACCTGAGAGTTCATACAAAAGAGAAACCACATTCATGTCATTTGTGTGGAAAGAGTTTTTCATTAATACAAAGTTTAAAAGAACATCAGAAAACACATACTGATGTGAGAGAGTACATGTGCTTTAAGTGTGGGAAGACTTTTACTACAGCGGGCAGTTTAAAAACGCACCAGAGGATTCACACTGGAGAGAAACCTTACAAGTGTTCACACTGTGACAAGAGATTCAGTCGGTCAGGAAACTTTAAAACACATGAGAGGATTCACACTGGAGAGAAACCATACGCATGTGATCAATGCGGGAAGAGATTTTTTAGAGATTCAATCCTGAAGCAGCACCTGAGAGTTCATACAAAGGAGAAGCCATATTCATGTCTTTTGTGTGGAAATAGGTTTTCACATCAACAAAGTTTGAAAGAACATGAGAAATTACATAATGTTGTGAGAGAGTACATGTGCTTTGAGTGTGAGAAGACTTTTACTACAGCGACCAGTTTAAAACAGCATGAGATGATCCACACTGGAGAGAAACCGCACACATGTGATCAGTGCGGGAAGAGTTTCACACTAAAAGGAAGTCTTACATCACACATAAGAGTTCATACGGGAGAGAAACCATTCACTTGTGATCAGTGCGGGAAGAGTTTCTCACGATCAGCAAGTCTAAAGGTACACATGAACATCCACACTAGAGAGAAGCTGTACACATGTGATCAATGCGGGAAAACATTTCTGTGGGCTTCAGACCTGAACCAGCACCTCAGAGTTCATACAAAAGAGAAAACACATTCATGTCATTTGTGTGGAAAGAGTTTTTCATTAATACGAATTTTGAAAGAACATCAGAAAATACATACTGGTGTGAGAGAGTACATGTGCTTTGAGTGTGAGAAGACTTTTACTACAGCGAGCCATTTAAAACTGCATGAAAGGATTCACACTGGAGAGAAACCTTACAAGTGTTCACACTGTGACCAGAGATTCAGAGATTTAGGAAACCTGAAAAAACATGAGAGGATCCACACTGGAGAGAAACCTTACAAGTGTTCACAATGTGACAAGAGATTCAGTCAGACAGGACACCTGAAAATACATGAGAGGATTCACACTGGAGAGAAACCTTACAAGTGTTCACAATGTGACAAGAGATTCAGTCAGTCAGGAAACCTGAAAACACACGAGAGGATCCACACTGGAAAGAAACCGTACACATGTGATCAGTGCGGGAAGAGTTATGCAATGAAAGGGAGCTTTACGGGCCACATGAGAGTTCATACTGGAGAGAAACCATTCACTTGTGATCAGTGCGGACAGAGTTTCAGAAAATCATCACTCCTTTATAGACACATGAACATTCACACTGGAGAGAAACCTTACAAGTGTTCACACTGTGACAAGAGATTCAGTCAGTCAGGACACCTGAAACAACATGAGAGGATGCACACTGGAGAGAAACCTTACAAGTGTTCACACTGTGACAAGAGATTCAGTCAGTCAGGATATCTGAAAACACATGAGAGGATTCACACTGGAGAGAAACCTTACAAGTGTTCACACTGTGACAAGAGATTCAGAGATTCAGGACACCTGAAAATACATGAGAGGATCCACACTGGAGTGAAACCATATCTCTGCACTGAATGTGGGAAGGGTTTCAATGATCCATCTTCTCTACAAAGTCATAGAAAAAAGAAACACAGTAAATCATCTTCAGATTCAGCACTTTCAGATCTGATGATGCGTCCTCACCAAATGTGACACAGTAATGGATCAAGCAGTGACGAATAATCTGGATAAATCTAACATTACAAGTGACATGACAAAGAAACAAACAGTATGTAAAGTTTTCACAGTGAATAAAGTTAATCTTCAAAACCAGCAGATTCAACTGAGATTCTGATCAATCAGAGTTCCTCCCCAAAGATCCCTGTCACAAAGTTTTATTCTTGTGTATCATTTAGCTTCATAATATAAGTGATATCATTGTGCTTTCTTCTGAGTTTCATATGATGTTAAATTTTTTCATATTATGCTCAATATGTTTAATAAGCAGGATTGTAAGAATAATAACACCAATGCAACTGATAACCATCTATAATTTTACGCAAAGTAGAGAGATCAAGCTCATTAGTTTTCACTTTTACTTATCTAATTTTTGTATTTGCTGTTTAAATGCTATTCAAATGTAATTATATGTAACTTTTTATATTTTTATATCAACTTTTATTGTCTGCAGATTGTATTTGAATCAGGAAAAAAGTAATTTTATAATTTTAGTTTTATTATTTTTGAGCGTGGCATGGTTGTTGGTGCCAGACGGGCCGGTCTTAGTATCTCACAATCTGCTCAGTTACTGGGATTTTCACGCACAACCATTTCTAGGGTTTACAAAGAATGGTGTGAAAAGGGAAAACATCCAGTATGCGGCAGTCCTGTGGGCGAAAATGCTTTGTTGATGCTAGAGGTCAGAGGAGAATGGGTCGACTGATTCAAGATGATTGAAGAGCAACTTTGACTGAAACAACCGAGGTATGCAGCAAAGCATTTGTGAAGCCACAACTTGCACAACCTTGAGGTGGATGGGGTACAACAGCAGAAGACCCCACCGGGTAACACTCATCTCCACTACAAATAGGAAAAAGAGGCTACAGTTTGAACAAGCTCACCAAAATTGGACAGTTGAAGACTGGAAAAATGTTGCCTGGTCTGATGAGTCTCTGATGATTTCTGTTGAGACATTCAGATGGTAGAGTCAGAATTTGGTGTAAACAGAATGAGAACATGGATCCATCATGCCTTGTTACCACTGTGCAGGCTGGTGCTGGTGGTGTAATGGTGTGGGGGATGTTTTCTTGGAACACTTTAGGCCCCTTAGTGCCACTTGGGCATCGTTTCAATGCCACGCCCTACCTGAGCATTGTTTCTGACCATGTCCATCCCTTTATGACCACCATGTACCATCCTCTGATGGCTACTTCCAGCAAGATAATGCACCATGTCACAAAGCTCAAATCATTTCAAATTGGTTTCTTGAACATGACAATGAGTTCACTGTACTAAAATAGCCCCCACAGTCACCAGATCTCAACCCAAATAGAGCATCTTTGGGATGTGGTGGAGTGGGAGCTTGGTGCCCTGGATGTGCCTCCCACAAATCTCCATCAACTGCAAGTTGCTATCCTATCAATATGGGCCAACCTTTCTAAAGAATGCTTTCAGCACCTTGTTGAATCAATGCCACGTAGAATTAAGGCAGTTCTGAAGGTGAAAGGGGGTCAAACAAAATATTAGTATGGTGTTCCTAATAATCCTTTAGGGGAGTCTATGTAATCTATATATTATTTGCTGAAAGGGCTGTACCACCCTTATTGTATCCTTATATTAATCCAGTGTAAGACAATAAAGATTTGAAGAAAAGGTATACTCCGATTTTGTGTCTGTTGTGCATTTAGTAATTTAACACTGTTTAAATGCTGAATAAATATAATTATTGATAAAAATTAATTATTAATGTATTGTTATCTTTACTGTTTATATTTTATCAACTACTTTTATTGTCTGCAGATTTTATGTGAATCAGGAAAAAGTAATTTTATAATTTAAAGGGGGGGTGAAATGCTATTTCATGCATACTGAGTTTTTTACACTGTTAAAGAGTTGGATTCCCATGCTAAACATGGACAAAGTTTCAAAAATTAAGTTGTACATTTGAAGGAGTATTTCTGTTCCAAAAAAACTTGTCACAAGTTTGGGAAGGTTTTTTTCGAGTATGGCTCTGTGTGACGTTAGATGGAGCGGAATTTCCTTATATGGGTCCTGAGGCACTTCTGCCGGAAGAGCGCGCTCCCGTATAGCAGAGCACTGAGAGCACAACAGACTTCACTGATCAGAGCGAGAGCGTCGCCAAATTTCACAAAAGAAGTGTGTTTTTGGTTGCCAGGGCAAGACAACCCTGCACGTATTACCAAAAGAGAAACAGCATTAAGGGACCAGTGGATGGAGTTTATTTTTACAGAGCATCAACGGAGTTGTGCAAGTGTTTGTGTTTGTTCCCTGCTTTTCGAAGATGCTTGTTTTACAAACAAGGCCCAGTTTGATGACGGATTTGCGTATCGTTTATTTCTTAAGGATGATGCAATCCCAACGAAAAAGGGTCACGATCATGTGTTGGAACCGCAGGCGGTGAGTAAAACTGCTTCAAATATCTCTGTGTTGTTAACTTCGCTATCGGCGCGTAAGCACATCAAGTAAACAACATGCGATGTTGTCATCAAACTGCACTTTCCACATGTACACCTTACACACACCGCAAGCGCGAGCGCAGGAGGATTAGAGCCTGTAGTCGTTGAAGTGGTCCGCTTTGACTCGGATAACTCATTAAATCCATGAAATGAAAGAGAAATGGAGTTGGTGTCCCACACATTTAATGGATGCTACACGGCATCACGCTCTTCTCAAACATGAGAGATTAACTCTTTCTTGGCGTTACAAATTAATTAAAGACAAAATAATAATAAGGCAGCAGAGCGAATTTATCATCCATAGTGGTTCACACGTAGTCCTTCTCTTAAAGACTGATCACTTATAACTGACTGATCACTTACATTTCAGCCTCTGGATCTGATTCTGGATAATAAATATACGGCCGAATCTGACTGTAAGCCATGGTTTGTTTTGGATGATGTTTTTTTTCCTCACGGTAATGTCACAGCTTCCAAACGCTCTAAACACAAAAGCCTACTCGTGCTCGTGATTCTTTAGCTGACGCCTCCAGGCGCTCGAGTTTTTCTGGGAAAAAACGGTACAGACCATCTTTCTCTTATGAATATAATAAAACTAAAGACTTTTTGGAGTTATTGTTACGTGTTAGAAAGTAATTGTGGTGTCAAAAGTGTTAACCTGTGAGTGGTGTGTATTTTCTTGTGTCTCTCTCTCTCTCTCGCTCCCTGCTCATTAGAGCAACAGATGCAGCTGCTAAGTGGGCGCAGCTGAAGCATGTCAACGTGTGGATATAAGCAGTGAGGATTGTCTGTTTGTCGAGCTCACCCTCCTGCTTCCTTGGTGTAGATCATGTGTGGATGACTGCTGCTTTAAAGAACGGTGTTGTGTTAACCCCGAGAGAGCTGTGTTGTGTCCCAGTTCATGTAAAACTCCTGGTGAGGAGTTAGAACTGGTAGTGGTGTTAGGCCGGTAATTGTATTGGCAAACTAACCATTATTTGTTTAAAATAACCTGTGAGAGAGGTTTTTAGGCCTTTTTATTTCCTTTATAGTTTTCTCCTGTTTAATGGTCAGAAAGGGAGGTAAGGATTTGTATTTTATTTATTGTTTAATTCCAGGGAAGAGGACTTAAAACTTAGTTAGAAAACTCCCTTTTGTTTATTGTTTTTGGCCATTTTGAAGCCCTCTCAGCTTAAGTTATTCCATGTGGCACGTAACATAATGGGGGCTCGTCTTTAAATTCATAATTCTTCGATTGCGGCAACAAAGTGAAAAACCTCAAATTCGGTGAGTAAAAATCTAACTTCTCTTATCTTACCATATATCAAAAACATTTTGGTGGGGGAGGAAATATGGAGAGTGAGGTTGAAGCCTTTATTAGCTCTCCATCTGTAGAGCAGTTAGATCGTTTTAAAAAAAAAGAGTTACTGCAAATTGCGGAGAGTCTTAAAATATCCGTTTCATCTTCGGCATTAAAAGCTGATGTCAAAAAAGAAATCCTGTCTGAGATGATTTCTCTTGGTAGGTTGACCAAAGAATCTGTACCACCTGCACGTGAGTTTTGATCCTGAGGTGGCACTAAAATTAAAAGAATTAGACTTGCAAATTAAGCGTCAAGAACACGAGACACGTTTGCTAGGGTTACGTGAACTAGAACTTGTTCGTTTAACGAAGCAGGAGAAATGTGCACAGCCTGTTGTTGAGCCACAGGGGGGCCATGGGTTAAGTCAGTTTGATCCTACTCGTTACATGAAGCTTGTTCCCCAGTTTAGGGAAACGGAAGTAGATGCCTACTTTACAGCTTTTGAGAGGGTAGCTGGAAAACTGCTGGTCTAAAGATATGTGGGCGGTGATGTTACAGAGTAGCTTCGTGGGCAAAGCACAAGAGGTTTGCTCTACTTTGCCCATTGAAGACTCTCTTGATTACGATGAAGTCAAAACAGCGGTTCTTAGAGCATATGAACTCGTGCCAGAGGCGTACAGGCAGAAATTCAGAAGTCATACGAAGATGTCTAGACAGACCTTTGTGGAATTCGCGCATGATAAAAAGGCAATGTTAGAGAAGTGGTGTATTGCGTCGGATGCTACAACGTTTGAATGCCTACAGGAATTAATATTATTGGAGGACTTCAAGGGTTGCCTCCCTGAAAATTTGGTGTTACATCTAAATGAACAGAAGGTTTCTACTTTGTCTGAAGCTGCAGTATTTGCTGATGAGTACGTGTTGACTCACCGTACTGTTTTTGCCTCGCCCTGTCTTAGTCAAAACATTAGAGAGTATACTGAGCTGAATTCTGCAGGTGTGCGTTCCCCAAAGTCTGATTCTCGTGCGAGAGTGCCTGGGGGAAGTATGTTTAGACCCACTGATTCAAAATGCGCGTGCTTCTGTCTTGATCCCAGTCATTTAATTGCAGACTGCAAGGCATGGAAGCAAAAGAATGTGGCTGCTAAAGCTAAAGGAGTTGCACATTTAGTACTTGAACCACAGGTAGGAATGGCTGAGACTTTTTCACCTGGAACGGAGTTGTTTAAACCTTTCCTGATGAATGGTTCAGTTTCTATTACTCCTGGAGATACGGCAAACCTGTTTCCATTCTGCGCGACACTGGTGCCGCCCACTCGTTTATTCTTGAAAACGTACTTCCACTATCTGCAGACACTTACACAGGGACTGATATATTGGTCCGTGGAATTGAGCTAGGGTGCATTAAAGTTCCTGTTCATTCTGTGTTCCTGAAATCCGAGCTAGTCACTGGCTCAGTAAACGTGGGGAGTATGTGTTAAGCTACCAGTTGAAGGTGTCAATTTCATCTTAGAGAACGATCTGGCCGGAGGCAATGTTTTCCCTTTTCCGTTTGTCCGAATGTCCTACGAGAGATTCAGATGTGCTGGCTGTTTCTCCTCCTTATTTCCAGAGTGTGTGGTAACGCGTGCACAGTCACAAAAATTTGCAGACACCGTTGATCTGTCTGACTCTTTTCTACTAAGTTCGAAACCAACAGAGTTGTCATTGTCGGTGAATGACAATGTGTTTGAGACAAGCTCTGATGAGTGTAATCAAAGGCAAACTGCTACTATAGGACGAAAGCAGCTTAGTGCCGCACAAAAGTCAGACTCTACTTTGTCGCGCTGTATTGAAACCGCCCGTAAAATCCAATGATGAACTCGCTCATAGTGAGGATGGGATATTATTGGGACGGGGAGGTATTAAGGCGCAAGTGGCTTCCAATATCTGGGGACAAGACTGACTTAGACCATGCCGACCAAATTGTTGTGCCAACCTGTTATCGTCCTGTAGAGCTCGAATTGGCTCACGATCACCAAATGGCAGGCCACTTTGGAGTCAATAAAAACCTTTAAGCGTGTTACAAAATATTTTTACTGGCCCGGAATAAAAGCCTGTGTCTTGAAATATTGCCGGTCCTGTCATGCGTGTCAGATTGCAGGAAAACCTAATCAGGTTGTGGGCGCCCTGCGCCCCTACACCCAATTCCTGTGGTGGGGGAGCCGTTCGAAAGATTAATACTAGACTGGTTTGGCCCCGCTCCCGAAATCGAAAAGCGGACATCAGTATGTTCTCACGCTGATGTGTTGTAACCACTCGGTTTCCCGAGGCGGTCCCTCTTCGTAATATAAAAGCGAAGACTATTGCGAAAGAACTAATCAAATTCTGCTCCTCTTTTTGGCTTGCCTCGAGTAAATTCAAACAGACCGTGGAACTAACTTTACATGCGAAGCTTTTCAAGCAGGTGCTAAATAGAATTTCGGTGTCACATCAGATGTCCAGTGCCTATCATCCGCAGTCTCAGGGAGCGTTGGAGCGGTTCCATTCAAACGCTCAAAACCATGTTGCGTATCTACTGCGTTGAAGAGGGAAAAGACTGGGCTGACAGTTTGCCCTTGCTACTTTTCGCTGTGCGAGAAACCGTGCAAGACTCTCTAGGCTTCAGCTCAGCGCAGTTAGTGTTCAGACACTCCATTCGTGGCCCCCTTAGGCTTCTTAGTGAGCAAATGCTTGAGGAAGAGGTTGCACTTGTGCCAGTGGCTCAGTATGTTGATACTCTCCGTAAGAGGTTGAACCGCGCTTGTGTTCTCGCCAAATCTAATCTAGCAGGTTCTCAGGATGTTATGAAAGATTACTATGACCGCAAAAGTGTTGTCCGTTTGTTTGCTCCGGGTGAGTCGATGCTGGCATTTTACCAGTTCCTGGGTCTCCTTTGCAATCCCGATTTACTGGTCCTTAGGTTGTTGTGAGAAAAACTGAGTGGAAACTAACTATGTTACTTAGAAAACGCCAGATCGTAGGAAGAAAA
>NW_020526053.1:0-28831 GCF_003368295.1 Carassius auratus
AAATGGATGTGACCCCGAAGTAGGTTGAGAAAATACACAGAGACCCCATAAAACATCCCTGAAGTTAATAAGGAAGGAATTCAGTCATTGCTGGCAATGTATTTCTAACTATGTGTGTGTGTGTTTTATTTAAGAACAAAGACACCAGTGTGAACACTTTCTTAGATATTAACAATCTCTGATACTTGATATTTAATAAAAACAGAAGCAAATTGCATTTTAACATTTTAAAGACTTCATCGCCAGAATTGAGGCTGTTGGGTTGTCATAGCAACTGGGATTTGCCGCCTTGCAGGTGTTTGTGTTGTTCTGAACTCTGGCTCTGTTCTGTCCTACAGCGGGCCAGTAACAACAGGACCCACCCTTCAGAGTGTTTGTGTTCAGGCGCAGGACCTGCTGCTGCTGCACTGAAGCACAGGGTCAGAATCTGATCTGGGATCAGACCCAGTTCAATGAACTTTAAGACCCCCTTTACGCAAAGACTACATGTGACCGGAAAGCAATAATATATCTATTCAGAAAAATACGGTGTTCTTGTCATGATTTGCAGGAGCACGGTACAAAATTATTATTTAAAATTATTATTAATATGTTTACTGGCCATAAAAATTCTTAATAAAAAAAAAACTATATCTATTGTAATGTATATACAGAGAGAGAGAGAGAAAAAGTAGGGGTGTGCGATATACTGGTAGACATGATTAACTAGAAATTTGTCAACCGGTAGAGATTTTGGACTTCATCTCTATCGCGGTTACACACTCATGTGACATTGCTTTACTACATGGTCATGAATACTTATCATTTGACAAAACCCATGTTTAACAATATATTGGATCCGGGTAGCTCTCTTAAAATGACAGCAGTCTAATATCCCTGCTGTCTCTCATTCATGTTAATCAAACAACAAAAGAGAGAAAATCTCTCACTACTAAATCACTTTTGTAACTTTAATAAGAATATATATCAAAAATATATTCAAGTTGTTGTTTTTATCAAATTCTGCAAGATCTAACCTTCAATAACACTAGAGAGAATTCTTTCATACATTTACCTTTTTTTTAGCATCAGCTGCATTTGTTAATTTTTTCCCTTCAATGGTTTTTAAAACCTTAAAAACTATCATTGACACATATGATCTCACACACATGGAAGCACATATGCAGAGGTGCCAGCAGCACAGAGCTCAGCTGAACACATAGCTCTGAATAGACAATACATCTTGGTGACAAGCACACACATGGATTCTGCAGCTATGAAAACACTAGCAACATGTCTATGTCTGCATATGCAATCTGTCAATGTTTTTTTTTTTTTTGAGAGAGAGAGAGAGAGTCTGTTAACCAGAAGATTTTAATGAATTTGATCAGACTTTAAAGCACTTTCTCTTTTTTATTTTTATTTTTACTTTTAAGTCTATCCAAAGACAGATTGAAACTCCATATCATGCTTTACACCCCAAGAGTCCCAGTCGGTGAGTAGAAAACTAACTGAATACATACATGCATACAAACATGATGATAATTATTTATTATGCGCACCCTGGCTCTTTGGATCTCAAACAAAGTAGGATCCTATAAAGTTCTCCAATATGGCGATGGGTTCCCTGTCCAAAGGCCTCACTGAGCACTGACTCATGACCACTGGACCGTGGATCTCCCGAGTCTGGGGGACCGTAAGCGGGAAGCCATGCTAACAGAAACATTAGTCTTCTGTTCCTCTGGGAGTGGGCTGGACACCATGGGAAACCTACAAGTGATCTCTGCCTCATCTGACAGCCTCCAAATGCTTTAAAAGGCTTCTATTTTCAGCACTAGAGTCCTTGTGGGGCTGTTAGTCTGAAGGCTAACTTTCAAGCAGGGGTGGCCTTTATTCAGCAACGTGAGCCAAGAACAATCCCACACTAAGGTTGCGTGGACGTTCAATACTGTACTTACCATCTCAAAATATTCATTAAGGTGTCACAGCAGCCCTCCATTACAAACACACGGCTTCCCAAGTGTTATCTACAGTTATATATTTAGTCTTTCCCAGTAGATATATAGTGCAGAGGACTGGTTATTATGACTGTGATCTGGTTCTGCGTTTAAGGGCTGGAGGCCAGACACATGAGCTAATACTGATTTAGGATCAGGTTCCTTTATGTGCCAGTATGAAGCTGATTTGTTGATGAATCCTTCTAAAAATTATAATTGAATTCAGACATGTCGATGAGTTTGCTAAAGGTAGAAAACCTTAGGTTTTGTGTCCAAAGCAATAGTTGGACTTCTGGAATTAGTTTAACGTGGGTTAAAACTGGGATTGTTTTGAAGAAGCCAAACAGAAAATGGTCCTTGTTTCACAGGGGGAGAGCAAGGATTTATAACCCTATTCTTTATGTTTAACTGCAGATGTTCTGGTTCATGTGGAAAAGAAAGATATTATCCTTTCACATAGATTGTATCACGATTCTGTAATCTAACATCATAACAATCATATGACATCTGTTGTGGTGAATGCTGTTCACAGAAACATGCGAGGTTGCAAAGAGATCAAACTAGAAACTTTCTAACGAGTTCACTAAAAAAATACAAATTCTGTCATCACTTATTTACCCTCATGTTGTTACAACCAACAAATAAAAAGATATTTCGAAGAATGTTTTAACTGTTTTTGTCCATACAAGGAAAGTCATAGGGTCAGAAACATCACAGAAAAGAATATCTTTGCATATACTAATTAAATAAAAGGACAACTGCGTTTAGTACTTAAAGAGAGTACACTTTTTAACACACAGTGAGTACACTCTTGAGAAGTGCGCTTACTAATAATGTCAAATAAAAGGTTTGACTTTAAAGGACATTTTAAATCATTGTTTAAAATAATACAATGTTGTGCTTTTAAAGCAGTGTACTTATTTGATGTATTAACTAACACACAAAAATACATGTAAGGACTTGATTATAATTTAACTGAAGTTTGTAGCTTGATATTACATTTAAAGTCACATTAACCATATATATTTAAATAACTGCAACTTGATTATTTCAAATATTTAAATACATGACATACTGTACAAGTTTCAGGGAGAAAATAAATAATACCATCAATTCTTGTCAGTGCATTCAGTAGTACAGTTTAACCATATTTTAAAACTAAATATTATTCATCCTTTAATGGTAAACATCATGAAAACATAGCATTCAGACCACACTCAAGTTTTCATTTGAAGTATATTATTTCTGTAACAACTGCTCTCTCTTTTTTTAAGTATGCTTAGTGCACTTCTTTAAAAATTGATTCCTGATAATGCCATCTTTTCATAAAAAATCAATTTCAGACCAAGACAATGTTAGATCTAGGCACAGGAAATGAGTTTTGAGCTATTTGTATCCCCTCCAGACTGTTGCCATGGCTGCCACTCATACTAGGTTATTCAAATTCTGTTAGCATTAGTAATCATCAGCTTGTTTCACTGATAATAAAACAAATCCCCTCTGTGAATCTGTAAAACCTCTCTTTGCTGTTTCTGGGGTCTTTGGTGACTCAGTTTGATCTGTTTAGACAGAACCTGTTAATGTATTTGACAGGACATGACATAGTAAGTGTCGAAGATGTGGTTTAGTACCTCAGCTTGCAATTTATCAATAGTTAAACAGATGAATTACTGTGAATTAAAAAACCTGATTGTGGATCCTGTTGCACACTGGGAAGTTCAGAATGTTCATCAGCCAGCAAATACCTCATGTGTGAGTCCTCCAAAGGCAGTGTCAGGATATATAGAGAGAAATGACACAGGAGAGAAGTTTATCACATTTACTGATGAGATAATATGGCAGGTTTCCACAAGCAGTGTGTATGAGAGAGTGTTTTTGTCTCATCGAGACTCTGTCATGGAGTTACACTGCCATCAAGTGTTGATGTGCTGCAGTGCAATATGTAAACGCTAGTGGACGTGGTTCTGCAAATCCAGAGTGGAAACTTTTCTCCAGCGTCGTACACAAAATGATGGTTCGGTACGTACCTCGGTTTTAACGTCACGGTTAGGTATGATTTCAGTACAGAATTAAACTTTTTAAAAAACTTATTTTAATAAACGGTGGTTTACTTAACATGTAATACAATAAGTAATACATTCAGTTTACATTTTCTTAGTGATAAAAAGCTACCTCAGCTTATAAAATTATAAATATGCCTAATTAACCCAAACTTAATTTTAATTACTATTTATTTTCAATTGATTATCAACACTCTACTTTATATATTAAAAGTGGATGCAAACCTGTAAACTGCATATAATGAAGTTTTTTAATTAACTTATAAGAAATATATATTTTTTAATATATAAATTACACACTGGCTGTCATAGCATGTTTCAAAACAGATTAATTTAAACATACATTAAATAATTAAGACTAACAGGTTTAGTGAAATATAATAATGAGTAGTCTATACAGTGTGTAATATTTCGCTATATGTTCCTCTCTATAATTAATTTCACTAGTGAACTAACGAGCTGTGGACACTGATGACTTGCTGAGGTAAATGAAATGCTGCGTGATATTTTATTTCCACTCTGTTTTGTTGATGTCTTTTCCACGGTTGAAACACTGATTGAGCAGTTACATGAAGCGTGAGATGTTCAGTCATGTTTATAACTAGTAGTACATAGTACATTTACACTGCACAAGTCTGCAGGGCGTTGAGGCTGGGTCACAGGAAACAGAGCTGATCGTGGCCGCTCTAGTCAAAGCTTGTGTTGGGTTTATACCAGCATGTTTCTGAACCGTCCCAGAAGCATCTCTCCAATGGCATTTATACAGAAATCTGTCATACCACATCAAAAAACTGTCAAAACGCCATTTATTATTTACATTTCCTGACAAAAAAACTGTATTTGTTCGGTACACATAAGTGTACCATTACACCCCTACTCTCTAATGCTCCCCAAACCCCCTCCTCACACTCCACTTTGGGACATAAATAACCTCACAGATAGGCTCCCAGTTCTGCTGTAAGGAAATGCCTTTAGTTTGCTTCTGCTCCAGAAGACTCACTGTCTGAATGTGTTTGTGTCTGACTGAGTGCAACTGAAAGAGTTTTAAAGAAAGAGCTATGAAATAGTATACTCACGTTTGCTGGAAAGTTAAGAGCTTTCTTTACTGATTGTACCTGCGCTAGCAATGCTAAGGACAAGGGTTAAATTATTGACCCATCGCAGAGAGTTTGATTGACAGGTGATCTGACCAATCATAATGTTGAATCTGTAATTTCTGTCGGACAAACAAGCTAGACAGTAGATTAACATCAGTGGATCACGACGCATGTACATGCATTCCTCTGCTTGTAAACAAGACACAGCGCATGTGTAAGAAGAATTGTTGAATAAAGTCATTATCTTTGTTTTCTTTGCACACAAAAAAATATATATATTTTGTAGCTTTATAAAGTTACGGTTGAGCCACTAATGTCACATGGGCAATTTTAATGATGTCCTTACTGCGTTTCTGGACCTGAGAAAATTTCAGTTGCATTGTTCTCTATGGAGGGTCAGAAAGCTCTCATATTTCATCAAAAATATCAAGACTCATGGGTTTGGAATGGCAGGGGTGTGAGTTGAAACCAATATTCAAATTTAACTTTTTTCTTATTTATGAAATTTCTCTGTCTTCTCTCACTTTTGTTTCTCATGAACTATTCAAAATATGATTTCACTGGGATTACGTAAGCAATTTAACCTCATGGCCATAAACAGGTTAAATTAATAATTTTTAGTTTCTATCAATTTATCAATAATTACCTTCAAACACCTGCTGGTGATTGGTTGTCAAGACAAATGATGAAAAGAGAAATTTGATTTATTCACCATGTTTCAGTCCCATGACCTTCGTCAGACACAGGATCTTAATTAGAAATGCTGTAAATATAAACAGGCCCATTGTTTCAGTGTGACTCATACTCTCTCTCTCTCCATCTACCACTGGTTCTTTGCTGTGGCCAATGTAAATGAAAGCTAGTAATCTCTAACCTATAACAAACAAAACCAAAACAACTTTCTCACAGCTCTGAATCTAATGCTGGGAAAAATGGACTGAAACAAACCATGACCCCTAAAATTAGCATCAGCAGCCACAACATGGAGACATAGCACCCTTAATTTAATAGGGCTGTGTATTGTGAGGCCATAAAGCTTTTAAATGCCTAGAACTGTCAACTGTAATACATATTGTGTGTGGTGTGCTGTGACTAGAGCAAGAGCATACCATTAAGATCCTTTGATTCTTTCATGTTCAAGACCGAGGAACAACAAAGTACATGAAATAAACTGAAAGTCTACAAACACTTGCTAACTGACACTCATTTGTGCGGTTTATAATAGCTGATTAGTCACATGGTTTCCACATAATTTTAGCAAAACTTTTGTCCCCTGCAGTTTATTGTTTAATATGCTCAATTATGTGCTTAATACCAATAAAATGTACAAGTGCTATTTAATCTGAAATAGTGTGGTGAATGTTGAATGAGTTATACAGTCGAGTGTGATGTGTTGTTTAATTGTTATTTGCTTTATTTTACTCTCTGCGTAGAAAGTGGAAAGATACTATAACTTTTGTTCCCATTTCTGCCAAAAACTGCACGTTTAACTGTCTACAATTGCTAAACACTATTCTGGACTACTGAAAGTCATGGCTTGCTTAGATTAGAATGGCAAAAAAAATGGAAAAGTAGGGGAAAACATGCTGTAAATTAAAAAGTTTTGTTCTGAGAATATTTATGTAAGAAATACCTGGATCTATATTTGCTCTCAACTTAACCATTCATTTTAAGTATGATTCATATTACTGGAAATCTTTTTTACACTTTCACTTTTTTTTTTCCTTTCCAAGATAGTGTGATGTGATTATAATGTCACACATACTGCTTGAAATTGTTGAAAAATTCTTTTTCATTTTATAATAATAAAAAAAATAGCAGTAGACATTAGCCGGTATATAGTGTCCAATCATAGCCCTTGCCTTTCACATTTAAGTGTATAATTATTGTGGTATGTGTATAAGTGTTTAATTTTGAATAAGTGATATTTCAGCTGGCCCATAAATTCATGTTGCTGTAACTCTATCAGCGGGTCTGACTGTGGCCTTATGAATCTAAATGTGATGTTTGACCCCCTCCTCTGTTCACCACTACATCCTTTTAATCTGTACCCATATTCAATAACCCTAAAAACTTATTTTCTTTCCTTTTTCTCATCATTCTCAGAGTGTGAACTACATTTTTCAGAATTGTCATTGGTATATGAGAGGGATTTGCAGTGCACTAACAGAGCTTTGTCCTCTGCTTTCCGTGCAAGGATCAAATCAGCCTGTTCACTAAAACGTCTCTTGAGTGCTATAAAGTAGAGAGACTCACACCTGGACGATCCCACTCACCCTCCCCACTGCATGGCTCACTAAAGCACCACTGTTTTTCCCATCATCATAATTCTCCATATGTTTCTTGTAAGGGCAGCGGTGAGGGGCCAGTGCTAACTGCTATCATGTGCAACAAGTTGTGTTTGGTCAGTGACTCTAGTTGGGTGACCTACCTCGATGTGCTCTGCTAGTATCCCGATAAGCTGACAGCGGTCAACATTTAGAGCTATATCTACCTTCTGTTTCTGAATTTTTACGTACAGACAGTTCAAATATAGTAAGATCTAAAAATCTGATACCACACTGAAACTAAATTTAAGTAATTAATAGGGTAAGAAAATTTAGTTTGTTTAAAACTGCTTGTTTACTTTTATACTGTTAAAGGTTTGTTAATTGAATGAAATACCCACAATTTGTTTGATTAATACCCTATACAACGATAATTGAAATGCAGAATGAAAACTGAAACAAATTCATAAAAAATATAACAATAAATTAATTAATAGAAAAAATGGAAACACACTTAAAAAGCACATATTGTTGTATATACATATATAAATAAATGTTGTATATACACAAATTACAAATTGATTGCAGTCCCCTCGGGACCTAAAAACCTCTGGTCTAAAGCATTACACATGTAGCTTTCCCATTGAAGCATGACTGTCTGAGGCCTCGTGTGGTGCTCTGAACATGTCTGTTATGAAACATTACTATTTCACCATTTATTTTTACCTTTTTACCTTTTACCTTTTCCCTACTCTTGCTTCACTATGCAGCATAAAATTCAGATTCAAATTATTTATTTTATTTCACAGCTCTTGTCTAGGATCTTTTTAACCTTTCCTTTTTTTCATTTGTCTCCACAGTTGAAACCAAGCTTGTCTGTTCTCACCCTTTCCGCTTTTAATTTAAGAACTGGGCACTTTGAGGTGTGACAAATGGAAAGATGAAACATTCCTATAAAAGTCACAGCCCACTGACAGATCCCTTTTTTGTTAGAGCACCTTTTCAAGTTAATAGAACGTCCAGCAGCCTCAAAGCTTTCAGCTGATGAGCAACTGGATGGACATTTGCGGAAGAAGAAAAAAAAAGGTGACTAAATTAATACTTAAACCTTGTGAAAACTAGCAGATGTGAAATGACTACAAAACATGACTAAGAAAGTTTGACAACGAGGACCAACGTGGACTTAAGATTGGACACTTTATGAAAGACATCGACCTTTGTTGAGAGGAAATAAGTGAATGTCTCGGTGGAGGGGTTGGACCATGACATCGCTGGACCGGACAGTTGTAATGTCATGGGTAATTGGGCTTTCATTCACTGGGACAACTTGCCTTGCATTAATAATATAAGCTAAAATATCTTGGCTGAGGTTTGATATAACCTCATGACCTCATGATTGTCAATTCTCCTGCTAGTCATAAACTGCAGTTCGGTGGTCACTCAGTAGAACTGCAGCAGATGGATTTAACGGGCCTAAGGAGCTTGAGGGACTTTGTTTCGATGTGTCTGTGGGAATATGTATTTGTATTTCAGCTATGCATTACCTCAGTCAGGAATAGTGTGCCAAGACATAGGTAACAGTTAAAAGTGTCTCATAAACGGCTCTCTCTATGTTATTATGTAGGCCAGAGCCCATTACATTATACATGTGTATGTGCTTGTTTGTCAGTGTGAAAGAGGAGAAAGTGTTTGTGAGTGGATGGGTACAGGGGACGTTCATACTGAATGAAAAACTTTAGAAACAACTCAGTGCAGTGCAAAGGCCTGGGAGCCTGACAAAGTGCAATGACCAAAGACTCCCATCTAGTACTGGTTTACATAGAGAAAAAAAATTTATCATTTTATTCAAAGCCAATAGCATCATGGGCTGCGGTGTGCTCAACTCAAATTCTATGCCTTTCTCTCTCCAACTTCAATAATTACCATGTTCAATAATTTAATCTGCACATTTTAGAAATTAGCCTGATTCAAAATGGAATCAAAAGGCCGAATGCTGACTGGACGAGAGGAGGAATTGGGGATGGAGGAGGGTCTTTAGCTATTGACCAATGCAAAAGCTGCTGATAATACTGAAGGACCTTATATAGGAATGCTGAGGCATGAATCATATTCCTAAAGGTAGACGTGGATCAGCTGATGCGAGCTTGACTAACTTGAAAATCTAACTTGAACTAAAGCTACTCTTGACATTTAAAACTTTATTTAAATAAAAAAATAAGTCGTAGGTCTATCATTAGGATATCAGCTGGGTTTTTTATATTGTTGTTGTTGTTTTTTGTATTTGTATATACATTTGTATATATTATTGTATATATTTATTATGTTATTTTTGATTACCAACATGAAATCACTCCTCTTTTAGTCATCACTTCTGTTTTTTATTTTCTGTTCTTGCTATCCACTCCTCTCTCCTCTCCTCCCTTCATGATTTGTACATCACTGGTGATTTATATTGTGTGGTGCGGTCACCTGTAACCCTGTCTGTGTGTGTGTAGTGATATATGAATGTGTTAATGCTGGACTTCAGGGTTCAGCCCAGTTTTCAGACTCCCATTTGGAGAGAAAGAGCTCATAGCCGGCCAAAACCCAACTCACTCGACACAGCTCACAAAACACAACCGGGACACATCAAATGCCCCTTCACAGAGAGATTGAGAGTTAGTGTGATAAAGTAGAAAATGGAGGGGATCAGGTAGTGCACAGAAATAATTTGGGTGAGTGAAACATTGACCGAGTTCAAAAAATGCTTTAAAATGAGAATATATCTAATTACGGGAGACGAAAAGGCCAATCCATCATGAGTATCAATGATGATATGCACTTTATTCTCCTGTTAGTCAGAGAGGCTCTATGTTTCATGAAGAAATATGTCAGACCAAATCTAAGCGTGAATGTGTGTGGAAAACGTGTAGAAGGTTCTAGTGGCAGAGAGGCCACTCTAAAGGCAGGAAATGTGTCTCTAGTGGCCATCAGCTTGTGTTTTTAAGAGCTGACTGTAGATCTTTAAGGGCTTTGATGCTCTGAATGCTGCACTTGGTCTCAGGTCTAAACGGATTTATCACATGCTGTACCACAAACATCCAACCTCTCAGGTTCAAACTGTGGCCTTTCTTAAGGCTGTTTACCGCTGACCAGCCATGCACCACCAGTTACCTGTTACATAAGCTTCAACCATGTGGTCAGGCTTCCCTTTGAGAATCTCAATAAAAAAAAAAAAGGTTCTGTGTGTCAGAGAACATTTTTTTTCATGGTTATAATCAATAACTATAAAACTATTAAAACGTTTTAAACTGAAATAACGCAAAAAAAAAAAAAAAAAAAAAAAAAAAAAATATATATATATATATATATATATATATATATATATATATAAAATAAATGTGACTTTTACACTTTTATAAATGTTACTTAAACTTTTTGAGCAATTGAAACAAGTTGAAGCACTAAATTACTAACTTGAAATAAGTAACAATTAAAACTGAAATAAAAATAAACTAAACCTAAAAAAAAGTATCAAAATTTATAATGAAAACTGAAAAAAAGATATATATGTAGTATGTGGCTTTTGGAACTCTTGATATAAAGAAAAATAAATAAATAAATGTGGCATTTTGTTTTACAAAATAAAACTGACAAATTTCATATTTTATGGACTATCAATGCCTCTATGGGTCGAAAATAAATTTTTATCATATTCAACAATCCATTGATTTTTAAAAAGTCTTGTCTCATAGGATTTATTGCAGTCATCCTCTAGTATTTGGGCATTTGATTAAAGGCTGGTGCAGTGCTTTCATCCTTACAGAAGGGATTTGGTAGGAAGATTTGATGAAAGATCTGTTGATGGATGCTCAGCTGAACTGATATATGCATGGTAGTGGGAGGACATGTTTAAACACACTTATGTTTTACCCCCTCCTTCAACACCGTGTCGGGAAAGTACAGTGAGTTGCAGGCCCCTGCAGAGCTGACCTCCAGTGAACAAGCAGGAGGTCTCTGCGGTTACCTTCCCCTGTCTCTCAAACCACAGCACAACTGGATAAACGTTCCACTGGATATGTAACGGAGCATCCAGGCCTGATCAGCCCAGATGCCTCTGACTTACACCAAACCACACCAAGCTTTTTCAACCGAGCATTTCACCCCAGTGAACTCAACTCGGCAGACCAGCTGAATGTTTGGGTTCTAGGAACATTCTGGGCTGCTGGTTTATCATGGAGATCCCAAGCGTGTGCTCTGGAAGGATATTTCTATACCTCCAGGGAAAAGGCAGGAACACAAACAGAGAAGATAAAAGGGGCAATTTCAGGTTGGCACATGGGTGATTACCTGAACAGCCCTCTAAGAGCCCTCCAGGGGAAGGATCATCGGTTTATCTTGCCAAACACCGGATTGCAACATGTAACATTAAGAAATGTCCAACATTTTCAATCTGTTCCAAAATAAACTGTGGTCTACATCTCTTTGGCTTGTTTCAGCAGACATATTCATATTTCCAAATGTCTTGTAGGCTAAAGTATTTAGCCAAACGCATGATCCAGTACACGGCTCACTGAAAACCTTCCAAGATAAACAACATAACATAAAATCAATCTCTGCTGGTGTTACAATGCAATATCCTATAGTCAATAGGCATGAAACTGTTTTTATAGCAACAGGCAAACACTAGAAATAATGAATCAGTAAGACAAATGGATCTGCACATGCCTGCAGACATACCTACTGAAATCTATCAACAATAGCCAGATGTGAGAGGATGATATGAACTCAGCCTTAAGTTCAAGTTCCTTTTCTTAAAATATAAAAATGTTGTTTTTAAATAATAATGAGCATATTATTAGTAGTGGTAGTAATTTATGTAATTAATAATTCATTTAATATTAATAATAAATTATATTAATGTTTATGCTATATTAGTATTGTTGCTGTTGTTATTATTATTATTATTATTATTATACATGCACTGCTTTGACAGTAGTTTCAGTGTTGGGGAAAGTTACTTTAAAAAGTAGTACATTACAATATTGCATTACACCATAAAAAAGTAACTAATTGTAAAGCTGAGCTTGCTTTTTTTCACCTTTTTTTTTTTTTTTACAAAAAAATAAAATAAAAACACAACACAAAAGTTATATTCTTGGTAACTGTAAAGGCCCTTGTTTGAAAAAGTAGCCTAATTAAGATATTTCTTGCAATTTTAAAATGCATGAAGTAATCCATTATTTTAGTTACTTGGGGAAAGTAATTTAATTACATGATGCACAACCCCGAACACTGGCAATAGTCATATGAATCTAAAAAGTGATTCTCCTGAAGGTTAGATTGATCATGTCGATGGTCTATGTTATTTAAGGATGAACTCTTGTTCCTGCCATAAACACGTGTTCTGTGCCCTCTTGCTCACCCTGAAGTGTTAGTTCATCTATTTTCCTTCCATTCTATTTATTTAAGTCTCTCTCCAGGCAAAAGCCCAAGAGATGCTGCCAAGCTTTGCTAATAAGCTTGACTGAAGAATTCTGCTCATTAGCTTGTGGCAATTTCCCAGTCTTAATTAGCAGTTGTGAACAATGGCTCCACACTATTGCTGGCATCACCATCAGGACTAAATGAACTCAGACAAGCCAGCAATGAAAACTGTCCGGCATTTTAAAACACAACACTGTTATCAGCTACAACAATCTCTGAGTGCAAAAAGATACTCCTAATGGAATTTTGTAGTGCGGCTATTACATTTTGCAAATATACAGATTGTTACTATTTCTCTTTCTTGAAGTCTGCTCTCTGTCTTTCTCAGTCCGTTTGTGGATGAGACTCTAATTCAATTACACACTCTCATATGCATTCATTTCTGACTGAACTTGAACTTGGAGACTCAAGGAAAAGCCTCAAACGTTTATTCCCCCTCCACCCTTTCTCTCTCGTTCTATTTCTTTAAAGAGCACACAACCTATTATTTATCATGATTCTATGACTATTTCAGTCTCATTCTGTAAACATTTGACTCTGGTGGTTCATGCAATGAGCTGATGAGTGTCTCAATCTTAACGCAAGATCATCACCTAGTGGCTCAACATGATTTATTTCCAGAATTTTGGGTTACTTATGCTTCCTTACACGTTTTCTGACCATAGGCTATATGTACATATTCACACAGTGCTGTTTAGAAAAATGTACATTAACCCTAACATATAAGTGTTGTTTTATGACTGATTTATGTCCAGTTCCTTCAGCTGCAGTTGCTTTTTTTGTATTAAAAATCTTCCAGTGTTTATCCAAACCAATGAAACTTTGAATGATGAAGGGATTTTAGCATATACTGCTTTTTATGCATGCAGACTTCAGACTTCTCGAACCTTGGTCTGCTGGAGGTCTCAGATCTCAGTCTGCTACAAGGGACAGTCCAGGTCTGGCAGCAACTGCGCTCAAAATAACAGCTGGTTGGGGTATTTCTAGGACAGAGAGCAAAATACAGCATCTGTTTATTTCAAGAAAATGATAAGTAGCCATTGAGTATGAGTTCATGCTGCGCCAGTCTGTATTACTGATGCCTGCTTTATTATTTGTTAGTATGACTTAGCCTTGAAGTCCTTCTACAGTTACACTCCTCACCATCCTCTCATCCTGTCTCATCCTTTAACAGCAGGAGTTTATCTGATGCCATAGCAACTATATAATGATGCTTTTATTTGTAGCAAAAAGATGTGTCTAAAGAAGCATGTCTCTGTAGCCGGTTTGTGTGTGTGTGTGTGTGCGTTTGTGTGTGCGTATGTGTGTGTGTGTGTGTGTGGTTAAGACATGAGAGTCTCAATGAATCCACTCTCCTCCAATTACGTACATGGCCTACCTAGCAATTTGTTTTACTTCATAATTCAACTCTTTAAAATTTACTGTATTTTACCCTCTTTTTTATTTCTCTATTTTTATTACAGTTGAAAATCCATACTTTGAAAGAACACAAGTAATGTTTTGTTTATGCGGTGCTGTCTGTCTTGAAGTTACACTAGTGTCATTGTAGAAATGTATAGTCACTGTCAGTCAGCCATGATTAATTAATTATATGATTTTTTTTTTTATTGTCCAATAAAAGAGAGTTGCAGAGATAAAATAAGTAATATTTGGCTGGGTAACCCATATGTAAAATCAAACAAAAGTAAAAACTCTTAAAAAATAAAATAAAATATAAAGTAAGAAACTCTTAAAAATAACTTTTGTTCATTGAAATAAAATGTGTGTGTATGTGTGTGTGTGTGTGTGTGTGTGTGTGTGTGTGTGTGTACATATATATAGCTGCCTTGACAACTAACTGAAATGAGATAAGTAGAAGTTTAAGTACAAAATCACTAAAACTAAAACTAAAATAAAAGGAAAACTAAGTAATAGTATGCATACACAACCATGTTGAATCATTTTTTGTTTTTTATTATTTGCACTCAGATAAATTATTTTACTGTATCAAAATATCTGTTTAACAATATAAAACCAAAAGTTTTAGATCTGTTACTAATGATTCACACTCACACATATTTGTATGTTTAGACAAATTTAATAATAACCATGACAGAAGAACAGACTGAGCACCCTTAAACTTATACTGTAACACTGCAGTCTGATTCTTTTGCACCCAATAAAAAAAAAATAATCATAATAACACCAACATTAGGAAAAAATACAAATTGACATTAAAAGTGGTCTTAAAGGGAAAATACATTCAATGAATGTAAAATATTGTTTTAGTGTCTACAGATTATGTACTACAGTTCAGTAAACACTACACATACAGCACTTTTATGCAGAGTGATGACAGAAATAAAAATTTTAAATATTAATATTCTATAGGGATTCCGAATTACAAAAGTGCTGGTGTGCAGGTGTGACTTCGAAGACAACAGATTTTCTATTTCCTACTGAATAAATAAAAATCACATATATATGTATGAAAACACTGCACACTAAAAATGAGAAAGAATAGCACCTTAAAGGACTTGTCCAGTTATCACAGACAAACAGAGCACCTTAACAAGCACATACACCACCATTCAAAAATGTATTACAAATATGAATGAAAAAATGGTAGTGTAATGTGCAATGGTCCTGTTAGACTCACTGAGTAAAATGTTAACGTTTAGAGAGCTGTTCCCTCACTTTGAGTCACAGATCAGTATAATGCATATTCATGGTGCTGATCAAATATAATTAAGGTTTAACTGGCCAATCAAATCAAGTACAGTCAAGTCAAGTGCAGTCCACTCAGAATATTAATGTGGAGCTTGTAAATAGTGCATTCTGTTTAAAAATGACAAATGACTCCATTCTTCATAGGTACAGAGTCAGTAATAAAGGTAACTGTTATCCACTTTAGTTTCTAATTCATCCCACACATAGAAAAGAATATGTTAAAACTGGAAAAAAAATAATAATGTTTTGATTATTCTGCTTCTGTTTGGATCTGTATCCAGCGTGAAGTGAGGTCAGGTATCTAATTTTAAAGTCGATTACTTGAGAGACGTCCAGGGGAAGGGCTTCGACTACGACTGGGCATCTGACAAGAGACAGAGAGAGAGAGTGAGACGACTCAAAAGACAGCAGAAATTATTTTGTAAGAATTCCACAGTAGAATAAAAGAATTTGCAAAGAAGTTGTACTAACCCACAGACTCAGTGAGGAAGCATGTGCAAGAAAATGAAGAAAACTTAATTTCTAAACTAATGCGCACACTGAATTGTGGACTGTATACTATATTGTGGACTATATAGTTTTTGTTGTGTACTTTCGGGAATGTTTTAGGAATAGTTTGCCACAAAATGAAAATTCTGACAATTTATTCACCCTTATTTTAAACCTGGATCAAGCTTAACAGCAGAGGTTTAGCAGAAAGTCTAAGCTGCTCTCTTTCATGCAGTGAAAGTGGATGGGAACCATGGGTTGTCAAGCTCCAAAACACACCATAAATTAACTTTAAAAATATGATCGTTTTGTGTGAGCAACAGGCTGACTTAAATCATTATTCACTGTAAATCTTGCTTGACAGCTTTGGACACAAGTCGCTTTCATTATAAAAGAAAACAGCACCTTTAAACATTCTGCTATAAATAACTTTATGTCCCATAGAAACTCATTCAAGTTTCCAAAAAATGTAAAGGTGTGTAAATAATGACAATTTAATATTTGTATGTGAATTATTGCTTGAATTGGAAGACTAACTGCTGGAGTTGTCAGTAGAAACTCACAAATGTGCGGCTGGGGCTTCCTGTGCGAGAGCGAACCGGACTGGAGCTACGACTCCTGCTTCTCCACTAGACAAAACATCCACACAAACATCAGTTCAGTTTCTTTGAAAATTTCTATTAAATTCAGTTCATTAAGTTTTAGTCAGTTTTAAACTCCTAAACACTTTTTATATTTAATCATTTATAATACTATTCATTTATATTTATTTATATTTACCAATGTCATAGTTCTTTAACAATAATGCATACAATTTATTAAAAAATATTAACAAAAATATCCACAAAAAACTTTTAGATAAGTTTATTTTTTCTTCTTTTTTTTAATTGTTGTTGTTATTGCTTTTCTCTGAATAGCCTCCACATACCAGAGCTCCTCTCCTAGTGACCGCCTCTCCCTTCAGTATGACCGTGTCTCCCTCCAACAGTGCAGGCCACACGTGATGCGCCACAAGCGGAGCGGTGAACTCCGAGTCAAAGCTGCGCCTGTACCTGAGAGGAAGAGAAGTGTAATTTACACCTATGAAAAAGTTCTGCATTTCAAATTCTGTGTGTGAGGAGATGAAATTTGCATCTCAAGACCCTTGCTATGTGTTGATGTGTGTGTCTGATTTATTAGCTCCACTCACTTAACATCACTGTAGAGTTCTCCATCTGAGCTGAAGGCCAGGTCCAGTGCTGGGTCCAGAGTCTGCATAGCGAATGCTATTCGACATGCTTCCCTAATGAAGCTACTGATCAGAACAAAGTCCACCTCAGGAGGGAAAGAGATGCGTGGGTTTACGTTCATCGCGTTTATCACATCCTGTAGATGGAAATGAACAATGAACAAATTTAATGTTATTCAACAACACAAAAGGGAACTACATTTATATGAACCTAGCAGTGTTGTTACTAAATCTATTAAAAAAAAATTATACCGTTACTATAAAAAATGCTATATAATAAATATACTTATAATAAATAACAATAAATGGCATGAAAAACATGTAGAATTTCAGAGCTGACACAATTAATCACAAAAATGTATTGCAACCATGGTCAAACTTACATTAACGCTTGTCTGCACGTCATACAGATCCAGATTTCTCACAATGTAATCCACCACCGCATCCTCCAGACTCTCAGGACCAATGTGAGTGGAGGAAAGTGTCTTCCTCACACGTGATTTAAACTGCCGATAGGCCATCTTGGCAGCCTGGAATGATTCCTTTTTGACAATACAAATGATTATAATACAGCATATAATACAGCATCTTCCCTGCTCCTATAATATAATATAATATAATTTATTTTTAATTTAGGATCAGATAAGTTCAAATTAAGTAACTGCTGTGTTCTTTACTTTACTAAAGCACCATAACTTTATTTCTAGTCTACACTAGTGGTTATCACAGGATGGAAATAGGTAACCAGCATTATTCTTACCACAACAGCGATAAAAAGGATCCTCTGGACTGTTTCCAGGTCGTCGATGTACCTGCGCAGGAGACTCTGGGACTCCAGTCGCTCTGTGGCGTACAGGTCTGAGAAGCGGGACACTAGCCGCGCGTGCCGAGAGGAACTGGTGAGCTGTGCGCGTGTAGGAGACTCACCTCTCACAGGGCTAACGGAGCGACTGCGGCGGGGAAGAGGACTAGGTGAACAGCTCCTGACCAATCTGGAAATGAGTCAAGAGAGTAAGCTAGGCTTGATTAAATCTCATTTACTCCAAGCAACGAGGTGCTTTCATGTCAAATGTACCTCTCCTGTAGAACAGTTTTTTCAGCAGTGAGAAACGAGATCTCGTCTCGTAGGATTCTGACCTGCCTCTCATAGTCATCAAGTACATCCAGCTTTCTCTTATACAGATCAACCTGATCTTGAGCAACTCGCAAGCTGACACAAATACATAATTCGGTAATTTAACAAAAAAATACATTTAAAATTCGCAAACATGTATTGTTCTTTTATGGTTTAATCCACAAAGAGAAAAACAGACATTTAGACAAAAGTTCACCATCTCTGACTCACTCTGCCTTTAGATGTAGTATTTCATCCTCTGTGGCCAAGAGGGTGGTTACAGATTTATTCTTTGTGGAGTCCAGTTCAATCTGGGTGTCAGCAAGCCTGGGATCAAATAAACAATCCAACTGACTTTGATTGATTTGTATGGAGTATAAAATGTAACTCTGGTTCTTAAGCATGCCTGTATTACAATGTATTGTGTATTGTGTAGGATCAGGGTGCAATTTGTCGGGGGTTAGGGTTCTGTTTATACGAGCTCCTTAACTTTGCAATCCAATTCACACTTTAATTTACATGTGCATTTATGTTTTCGGAACTAAACTTGAGTACATATGCAGTGCCTCACATATGCAAAGCCACGGCTATAATATCACCGGAGCTTAGTATAACTGCTGTTTTAACCTTGATGACCTACCCAAAAAATGTGAAAAATATGTCAGAAGAGCTTATTATTTAGCAAAAATATGAATAAATATCCAGTTTCCTCAAAACTGACCAGTTTGTAAACCATAATATAAAAGTTAGTGTTTACATGAAGGCTTTTCAATTCGATTACTGGCAGACTTTTTGGGTGCATGTAAGCATACTACATATTCCCCAATTCCTCAGTTTTTCAACAAATTGCACCCTGATTAGGATGGTGGTCATTTGATCATACAGAACCATTAGCACCAATTATCTCATTTAGACTTGTTAGTAGAATTGATACCGACTCCTGTTTAACTGTGTCCAACTCCATACGTGTAGAACACAGCTTGTCTTCTATTTTGTGCATGTCGCTCTCATGAACTGAGGATAGTTCACGAATCCTCCGATCTTTATCCACAGATTCCTGATTGGCACACACAAAAGTATACAAGCGCCAACACAGAGAAACACACACACATGCATGCAGGTATGGCTACTCAGAATAGTTATTTCACTGATGAACACAACCATACACAAAACACATACTGGTGGTTGCTAAAATGTGGAACAAATGTTAAAGACAGCAGCAGAGGATTCTGGATATCCGTCTGACCTGAATGAGGCTAAGGCTGGTATCTGCGGAGACAGACGAAGCTGCAATGGTGAAGCAAGAGCCAAGCCATGGCAAAAGGCGAGATTTCAGTGTGTCTACACCTGAATAATGTCCCCCTGAGGAAGGAAGAGGACAGAGAATCTGCTTGAATGGTATTGTTAAACAGTCAGCTAGAGGAAATAACCATGTGACATGCTAAATGTGAATAATATTATACTGTTAAAGATAGGGGCAGGTCCATTTGTTACCTTCTTGTGCTGTAAGGTTGAGTATGGTGAACAACTGACCCTGGATCTTAGAGGTGAGCTCCACTAGCTCACAGCACCTATTCAGGTTCTGGTCACAAGAGAACACCTGTGAGAAAATATGACCAAAGGATGTTATAAGATGAGGTATAGAAAGTTAGTATGAAACTAACAGCGACAAGTGAAGCAGCATTTGTGGAAACGCCCCCAAACTGCAACAATGGGCTGAATCGGATATTGCACTTCCTGATCAAGTAGTATGAAAACAATACCTTTTCATTGCAATAATGCTTTGCTAATAGTGACAAATAGGTATACAAAAACTCATACTGATATTTCAATGTGTCTGTGTGTGTGTGGGGGGGGGTGGGTGTTTTTGTGACATATCAGGACACAACTCTGTATAATGACATGGGTATCACACAGGTATTACAAGGAGAGGGTGACTATGAGGACATAACCCATGTCCCCATTTTTCAAAACGCGTATAAATCATACAGAATTAGTTTTTTGAGAAAGTAAAATGCACAAAGTTTCCTGTGAGGGTTAGGGTTAGGTGTAGGGTTGGTGTAGGGCCATAGAATATTCAGTTTGTACAGTATAAAAACCATTACGCTTATGGGATGTCCCCACTTTCCACAGAAACAAACGTGTGTGTTTATATGCATGTATGTACAGTATTTATGTATGTATGTATATATGTATACATTTTAATTTAAGAGTAATTTTGACCTTTCAAATTAAAAAAAAATAGCTTCTTGTCACACTTATTTTGAAGTCAAACTGCTTATTTTTTTATTTTTATGTTTTAATTTCTCTATGTTTTTCGGGTAAGGGTCCGACCCACAAAAATATCTAAATGACTAAAAAACTAAAAACATGTTTAGCATATAAAAAAATACATTAGGCTAATCTCTTCTCAACACATTCTACTTGACTTTAATTTCTTAACGTATTTTTATAGAATAAATTAATGATAACTAAAATAAGCTACGCTTAAAGATAAAATTTCATTACACACACGAAGAGAGTAAAAACTCCTATGACTCCCTCCATTCGGAAACACAAGCCTGACGGGAGCGCGCACGTTTGCTTTCAGCCAATCAGAAGTGCTCAGGAATGGAGTCCCAGTTGTCCTGACAACGAGCGTCCATAGAAACCAAACTCTGCCGCAAAAGCAATGTAATAAAGCAAATATTACTACTCAAGTCTGTTGTTATAAAAGCACAATGCAGGACACCACTGTGCATATTAATTCAGGATGCTTGGCAACTACTCCAGTATATTACTGCCATCTAACATCTAACGTCAGGTTACTGTGCATTCTGAGTTGTGCAAAACTCCAGCCGCAAAGCAGATGCATCTAAATAGTTTAAATACATGTGGAGAAAACAGTCCCCAGACAGTGTCTCAAATACCACAACCTGAAAACTGTGAATCCTGAATTTGTGCACTTGATATTCTACGCATACCTGACTAAAATGTAAAGTCTACTACTATTGTGGTTGATCACAGACTAAGTGCAGCTTGAATTATTGATGACTTACATGATAGTCTTTGTACCAAGCTTCAAGTTTGTCCTGCAAAACACCATACGGAGATGAGTTGACCAGTCGTCGTAAAGTGTCAGCCATAGCTGCAGATCTCTGCTGTAATCCTGCTTCAGGACGTCCCAGCGCACTTAATCCAGCGCGAGACTACGCTCTTTGTATTTATACTGCTCGTAAAAGCCCACCATTCACACCCTCGACCTTCGCCGAAACCATGGACGCGCTTTCAGTTGTAGCAACGGTTTACTAGACTTCTCAGTTTGAGGAAATATAGCTGTATAAGCACAATGTGGACAGCCTAAACCTTTTTGTAACACGGCCTCTTATTATGTTACTCGGTGTCTCCGTCTGAAGGTGAAGCTCAGTTCTCAGTGATGAAATCTCACACTGTTAAGTGGGTGTCAGATGCCAAGTGCAGGAAGATCTTTATTTACATTCTCTTGAAGGACAGGTGTAATGCCTTAATTGATTTTCCATAATTTAAAGTTATATCACGTGTCAAAATTACAAGCATCTGTCCTGATCTCAAATTAAATTAAAATAAATAATTTCTAGTATTGCATTGTAACTGTTGCACGACTTCACATCCAGCAAGCGTGACCTAGTAAAACAAAGACATTGGTAAACACTAAAATAATTCACAAACGTTAAATAAATAGCATAACTGCAACACAAAACACCCAAATGCACACATAAAAGATCCCTTTCTATTTAAATAAATAAATAAACAGACTGTTTACACAGGGAAATTAAAAAAAGAATGACTAATTTAAAACAATTGTAACAATATTTTACTGTAAAAGTAGTCTGAAAATTCATAGTTAATTCATAATTTAATTTTTTGTGGGAAAAAAAAAACATTAATGGTTGTCATTCACCATTGTATTTTTTTCTGTTAATACTACGAACATTTTTCTTCAATGTAAACAAATTTTCACTAAAACAAAAAATGTTTTGTCATTTTCATTTTATGATATGCTCTACTACTTTCCTTATACGGCGAGTCACAACCGTCTATGCTCATCATAACTGGCTCTTTATAGCGGAGGAACAAACCACCTCACATAGTTAGTGTGCTCCCTTAAAAATAACTCATTTCTTCAACACTAGCATATATTTATGGAAAATGTCATTCTACATTTCCTTTAGCCAGGATTGAAGTGAATCAAGGTTTGTCAGTTTGGAACTATTGTTTGTATAACGGTTCCCTCGCGGTGGTTTCTCCTCTCCTGTGTGTGAAGCTGTCAGTGCTGGTCTGGAGAGAGAGGGAGGGTCAACATGGCGTCGGAGCAGGTCTGTTTTCAATGTGAATTGTGAATGTTTTCCTTTTACAGTGCTTTTCAAGCGATTTTGAGCGTTAAAACGAGCGATGTATAGTAACTTTAAGATTGTAACGATGTCTATGTCGATGTATGTGAATGAATAACGACCATCTGCGCAATATATGCCCAGTCCGTTTATGGAAAAATTGACTCATTATTGCAGGGTTAGAGTTTGCTGTGGATATAACGTTACTGGAGGGTGATGCTTTGGAGCTTTAAAATAAAACCATTCCCTCGTGTACAGAGGAAAGGGCTGCGTGTCATTTATTTTTAGGCAGACACAGTCAGACACACGGACTCTTCTGCTGCATTCCTGAAGACAGCAACACTGCTTTCTTTTTTAGCCGCCACACTTAGCACGAAAGTGCGTATTGTTAATTAATGTGTAGTCTTCGTTAAATCTTCGTTAAAGCATTTAGCTGAGGAAAAAGAGAAATTGTTGTAATAGGATGAGATTTATGTTATTTTCTGCATATTCCCACATCGGACAATCAGACTCCCTTGTACCGAAAGTAACTCAGGTTAAAAGTCAATTTCCACTATTTAAGTGCTCTATGCAAAATTGTATATACTAATATACATTATTAAGTACTGAGAATATGAAGTATTATTATTAAACACTGTGATACTGGTCCCAAAAGTATTACAGCATGTAAGACATGTTTAAAACTAACATTGAGTTACATGTTTAAATATAAATGATTAAAATATAATAAAATATTAAACTAAAATGATATTTATTCTAAGCATATTCAAAATAGATATGCTTATAATTAAATGATACAACGTGTTAAAATGTTATTATATAAAAGATACGTGCTGTTTAAATTTAAATTAAAAAGTGTTTTGACATTGTGTGGTTGTCAATCATTAGTGAACATGATAAATGTATCTATATAGTTAGTTATTATGCCATTACACCTGTGTGAACTTGAGGATAACTGAGTTCATGTATCTGCTAAAAATTAACCTTGAAAACAGTTGGTTGAATGTATTTGGAATAGAAATACTCAGAAAAATGTAAAATTTTAAGTGTGGCTTAAGTATATAGGCTCCCCTTATTAATTGTAATTGTTATTTTGCAAATCATTTAAGTAAAGCTATCTGAGTACTGCTATATTTTTGAGGGGTTCTTGTTTGGTAATCATAGTAAATGTGCAGTAACAGAAAATAATTGTACCAACTAATGTACCATCTTATTTTTCCTCATATCCAAAGGAAATCCCAAATGCACCGGTGAAGAAGTCTATGAGGGAGAAGGCTATCGAGCGCAGATCAGTTAATAAAGAGCACAACAGTAATTTTAGGGCTGGATATATTCCGATTGAAGAGGAGAGACTTCACAAAACAGGACTGAGGGGTCGCAAGGGCATCATTGCCATTGGCATAATCATCCTCCTTTTTCTGCTTGCACTCATCAACCTCATTGTGAGTTTACTGGTTCTTTGTTGGGTCTGTGATACTTAAATGATAGGATATACTATCGTTTTATACTATATTTAAAATTAGCATCAAATCATTTTTTGGAAAATATCATGTAATTTGAGTTACATCTCTACTGCTCACCGAATACAGAGAGTGTTATACATTATCTGTGTTTTCTAGATAACGCTGGTGATATGGACAGTGATACGGATAGGTCCTGGAGGTTGTGAAAGTATGGAGTTTCATGAGAGTGGACTGCTACGCTTCAAACAGAAGGCTGATATGGGCGTGATCCATCCACTACACAAGAGCACAGTGGGCGGCAGGAAGGACCAGGACCTCGTCATTACTGGCAACAATAACCCAGTCAGTCAGCATAGAATCTGACTTCCTTTCAACAAGTCTGTGTGCTCTGAGTGATGACTTGAGAAAGTGTATTGATTTAAGTGTTCTTTGTGTGAGTTACAGGTGGTGTTCCAGCAGGGCAACACCAAACTGAGCGTAGAGGAAGATAAGACGTCTGTCGTCAGCGACTTGGGCATCTCCTTCACTGACCCCCGCACTCAGAAGACTTTCTTTAGCACTGACTTTGACACCCACGAGTTCCACCTGCCCAAAGAGGTCAAGGTTCTCAACGTGAAGAAAGCCTCTACTGAGAGAGTGAGCAACAGACCTGACTCAATAATTGAGTCGAATTTTCATCACACCGCATACATCCCTTACATGTCAGGACAAATCTTATCTATGAAAAGTGTTAATATGAGATTTATGATCGTCTTAATCTACGTCTTTTGATTAGTCAAGCCTGAGGTGTGTTTGTACAGTGACTCACTGCCATCTTTTGCAGATCACCAGCAATGCGTCATCTGACCTCACTATCAAAGGTGACGGGAAGGCCATTATTCGTGGCAACGAGGGAGTTTACATCATGGGCAAAACTGTGGAGTTCAGCGTGGGTGGGGACATTGAGCTAAAAGCAGTAAGTAGTTAAAAGCGTTGAAATGTTTTCCTTAAATTTGTATATGCAAGTCAACTTAATTGTAATACTTTTCTAGGAATGTCAAACAATTGGATGTGATTAATCACATCCAAAGTAAAAGTTTGTGTTTGCATAATACATGTGTTTACTGTGTATAATTATTGTGTGTATATATAAATACATACACATACATGCAGTGTTTGTCCCCTGGCATATTAGGGGGTGGCCCGTAATATATTACATTATTTTCTCTACAGGTAAATAATATAAAATGTACCTATAGATACCTTTGTTCTTTTATTAAACAAACTAAATAGCATTATGTTATTTATCTTATTTAAACGACGGAATGTCATTCCTGTCTCAACATTATATGGTCACACTCTCTGCATCGTGCACAGCGGAGTTCTCCAGATGCGCGCACACACACACACACACACACAATACATGAACAACATCTACATAACCTGTGCCTCCTTGTGCAAGGTGTCAATGGTCATATTTTGGACAACTGTCATGTCAGCAGTCTTCCCCATGATTGTGTAGTCTACAGAACTAGACTGAGAGAACATTTAAAGGCCTTTGCAGGTGTTTTTGAGTTCATTAGCTGATTAGATTGTAGCATCCAGGTGTCTTCAATATTGAACCTTTTCACAATATTCACATTTTCTGAGATACTGAATTTGAGATTTTCCTTAGTTATCAGTTATAATCATCAAAATTAAAAGAAATAAACATTTTAAATATACCAGTCTGTGTTTAATAAGTGAATATAATATACAAGTTTCATATTTTGAATGAAATTAGTGAAACAAATCAGCTATGATGATTTAAAGATGATATTCTAATTATATGACCAGCACCTGTATATAATCTAAACATAAATAAGAGTGTGTGAATGTTGTTTTTTCTATTTTGTGTGCAGGAAAACAGCATTATTCTGAATGGCTCAGTAATGTTCAGTCCTTCACGTATACCGAACTCCTCATCAGGAGGACACCTGTACTTCAATGAAGGGCTGGAGAGGTATAAACTTTGCATGTGTGCAGACGGGACACTGTTCAGAGTGCAGGTCAAATACCCCAACATGGGCTGCCAAACATCCGACAATCCGTGTGGAGCAGCACACTAATGAAAGAGAAAGGAATACCACTGGAAAACACATACAGATGCTCATTAATGCCTTCATATGGATATTTAGTGTGAACTGCCAAAATATACAAAGATGGAAATGTTTAGTTTTTTATTTTCTGAAAAACTGGATAATAATTATAATATTAGTGTATACACATGCAATACACAAAAAATGCACACTATCTGCCCTCACACTCCCACCCACCAGGATAGTTATTTTCTACAAACCCACTCAGCTTTATTAGAGTTCTAAGAACACACACACACACATACCTCTATGATGATAATGGCTCCCTTATAACCATAAATCCGACCCAGCACAAACAGTACTCTTTTCTTTTATGGCTGAGAGCTCTCTGTGCATTGTCATTGGCTCACCTCAGTGTTTTACAGCCTTTAAGCTTTCTGCTTTCAGCCTTCATTGCATGTGCTTTTTATATTGTATTGTAGCAGAGTTATTGAGTCCAGTGATTTCTGAGCAATATTATTACTCTCTTTTACGATCCCCTCCTGTCATTAATAACCATCAAATGGGCACATAAAAAGAGGGGTGTTGTTTGACTGATACAAGTGTTAAAATAGTTTGTCTGTTATAAACCTTTCTCCATTCTTTGGTCTGAAAGTCTAGTGCTACATGGCCAATGTGACTTTAGAAGAGGGGATTTAAAGTGGCCAATACTATTCAACAGCTCAGATGTCATTAAGATTTTTTCAGGGTTGGTTTTTATAACACAAATGTTTACTTGGTCATGATTTTGCCTTTTTCTTTTGTTTGTTTTTTGTTTTTATCTACACTGCAGCAGGATCAGCAAAACAACTGCATTTTATATAAGTAACACTAAAAGTCTGATCCTAAAACAGTGGATAGGGATGCATCACCATGGAGCATATTTTCAAGGCTTGTATTATAGTGCCCAATCACCCTCTTAATGAGAAATTACTATGAAACATTCAGAGGTGTGTACCAGTGTGTTATCTTTTAATAAGATAAAAACAGGAAACTTCTATGATATATAATTGAGTTACCTGAGTGTGATATGTTGTGCAATTTAACCTTCTTGGCCTAGTTCATCTGGGTACATGTGTGGTATTTATTGTTATTTCTGAACACAGTATTATTGTGATGTCCAAACTAAAAATCTTAAGAGACTGTCAGATGTGGCTTTCTTTTCCGCCCTCTATAATGGATTAGTCTGTTAATCTGAAACCATCTGATTATCTGTGGTTTTAGATCTTTTCAACATTGTCAGAAGGGCAAGTCACAAAAAAAAATGCTTTCATATTGCAGTGTTTTGTTAATAAATGCAAATGCGGTTTTTGATTGAAAAAAAAAACTGTGTATTGTGATTGTGGGACTTGGGACTGTTAGATGCATTCATCTCAACAATAACAAATACAGCTGCTAACATATATCATGTGACAACTGAGTTAAGATAATTCAATTATTTGTCAATTATTAATTTTGGTCAATAATCTAGGGGCAATTCACTAATGTATCTGCATAGATATGTGAAAACTTATTCTTATGTATTGAACATTAAATAGGATTTTTATTTATAAATTGTATTTTCATTTGACTTTTTTACATTCTTAAAATGCTTGGGAGGGAGCAAACCTAAGTAAGACATTAACTCGGGCAAGTGAGTGATTGTAGAAAGATTGTTCTTTATGTGTGTGTCTCTGGTGCCATAATGTTATTCAGACTTTGATCTTAGGGAAGTTGGAGATAAAGTCAAAGAATTTCTCAGTTGGTCTCAGTGTTTTGTTGGTAATTATCCAGAGTTACAGACAGATCATCGCCTGAGCCGAGTGGAGAACTGCTACCCTAAAAGGTTAGTTTTAAACAAATCTACTATGTATTTTTCATACAGTCTATCTGAGAGTTGTATAAAAGTTTTATATTAATTTTCCCTTAAGCTTAGGCAAGTAAAGGATTAGTGTTTAATGATTTAGACTCTTTAACCGTATATGTGTGTGTACATATGATTGATTTTGTGATGCAGTATTGTATTTCACAAGGGAGAGAATTTCTTTGCTTTCATCCTAACAGCTTAGTAAAAATAAAAAAGCATGTATTTTCTATCTATATAGCACCATAGTAATGTGAGTATGCCATGTTCTGTAAGGATTACTTTTTCACTTCTCCAATCTGTTATTTGTTGCTTATATCATTCAGGGCTGACTATAATGTCAGCGTACATCTCAGTGCTTGGTGTGGCAGTGTTGCTCCTCCACCTTGGGGACACATTCTTTCCCCACCTCTGCCTGTCCTGTTCCCTGCCTGTGCCAGCGCGGTCCACTCCTGAACTGCTCTTCTTTGGGTCTGACTGAGATTCCCAGACACATCCCAGCAAATGTGGTTTCCTTGAACATATCCAATAATGCCCTGCGTTCTCTGGCTCCTCTCAGCTTTGGTCATTTAAAACTGAAGGGACTTCTGCAGCTTTGGGTGGGAAGTAATGCTCTGGAGAGCCTGTCTCTGATTTTGAAGAAGGACCGGGCAGGCACTAGGACCCTGTCAAGT
>NW_020526054.1:0-17005 GCF_003368295.1 Carassius auratus
AGAGCCCTATTGTTTTCTAAGGATTTATTCTTATTATTTTTTTTATTTTTTATTTAACCTTCCGGGGGTTTTTAGGGGCCTAACATGCTCAAAAAACTCTTGAAAATTGGCACACACATTGGAATCTGCGGCCATCAGGACGCCCAGAGGCTGGGACCCGGGCGTGGTCACAGGGACTCTACAGCGCCCCCTGGAACCACTTCAGAAATCTTGAACCATAGCTCACACAGACTTGCATGTATTTATATGAAACTCGGTACACTTATAGATCTCATTGAGCCGAACAACTTTCACACTTTATGTCATAGGCTCCGCCCAACAGGAAATCAGCTATTCAGGCTGTTTAAAAAAAGCATGCTCTGGAATTGAAATACTCCTCTGAGGTTTCAACCTGTTCGCACGAAACTCGGTGAACATGATCTCAAGACATTGGGGACGAAAAATTGCGAGGGGATTTTTGATATCTTGAACGGTTTCCGTAGCGAGGCGTGGAAATTATGGCGAGAAATGAGAAACAGGAAATGTCTAATAACATCCACATACATTTCCTGAATTTTATCAAACTTCATGGTTTGTTCGTTGTATGATACCGATCGTATATATGTGACTATTAAGAGTCAACGTTATAGCGCCACCAACTGGCAGCAGGAAGTGAGTCATTTTCAAAATGTTTTGAATTCAGCATCTTATTTTTACTCGATTTACTTAAAACTTCATCAGAATAATGACAAAACACGGCCGATGTAAATCTGTTGTGGGGATATTGATATCTGATATGGTGTTGCCATGGCAACGTGTCAAACTTGAATGTTCTGTTATGATGAGTTTGAGGCAGACACCAACCTCAGATTTACATGAAACTAAAAACACATATCAGTATTAGTGATAGCTAGACAATGGAAAAGCTTTTAAAAGGGCGTGAAGGAGGCATGCTATAGCGCCACCTTTTGTCAAAAGTGGGGGGTTTTAGTTTTAGCTACAGACACCAAACTTGGTACATAAATTGTTCTTATCAAGACGGACAACTTTCTAATTCACAGTCATCAGCTACGACCAACAGGAAGTCGGCTATTTTGATTTGAATATTTAAATTGAGCTCTGATTTAATGCATTCTCCTCAGAGGAAATGTTCACTATACTCACCAAACTTTGTCTACATGTTGAAAAAACATTGAGGAACTTAAATTGCGAACGGATTTTGGTTAGCTTGAACCGTTTTGTCGTGGTGATTTTTTGAAATGACAGTAAAAAGGGAATCATAATTGTCTTGTATTTTTAAATTGCAGCTTCCAAACACTTAAAAAAAAAATCATACAGAGATCAAATCATTCTGAGGACATATGCATAGTTTCATGACCTTACAACACTGTATGATTAAAAGAAAAAAAAAAAAAACTGTCAGACATCTCAACTCACTCTGTCCCTCTGTTTGAGCAATGTATGTGTGCTGACTGAGTGCATGTGTGTGTGTGAGTGTGTGTGTGAGTGGGGGATGGGCATGAGCTGAGTGGCAGACACAATGAGAGAGAGAGAGAGAGAGAGACTTAATCATCTCTTTAATCACCAGAAACAAAATGTATTTTAAATTGTTATTTTTTTGTTGCTGCCGCTAACATAAGAAAAATCTCTTAGGCCTTATCCTTTTTCTGACAGTTTCAGGAATTAAAAAACAAAATTCTAAAAATACTTATTTGTGCTGCAAATAATAATTTTCAACTCATTTGATACTGACCTTATTCATCCTGTGATGACATGTTCTACATTTTAAAATCTCATGGATGTAACAGTAAAACTGTTCAGTTCACAGATCAAGACTAAGCTTCTTTCACAAATGCTTATAAGTCATTAAAGGATTTAATAAACACTGTAAATATGTCTAATTTGTTAACATTAGTAAATGCATTGGTAACATTTATAATAACCAGTGTTGTGGGTAACGCGTTACAAAGTAACGTTAGAGTACTCTAATTACTTTTTCCTGAAATTTGTAACTTACGCGTTAGTTTCGTGCGTAGTAATCAGTAACTTCGTTATTTTAAAAAAAAAAAAGTAAGCCGTTATTTTAAGGAAAGGAAAATCCCGACTGCAGCCTGCTTTTTGTCAGACAGTAGTCCTAGGTCTACTTTGCCACCTGCGGAATGTATCAGCGGAGCCGAAGCTCTGTGATCGTAAAGTCAATGATGCGTCTGTGCCCTGTGCCTGACCCCTGTGTGTGTGTGGTTTTTTTTTTTTTTTTGAACTCCCGGCAAGATAGCAGAGAGGACAGTGTTTGGTTTATGGAAGTACGCACATATTTTCAATTTGTCAACGAAAAAGAAAAGAACATAACGGTTAAAAATGCACACCTCTGCTTTGGTGAAAAGCTTCTGTCGACCGCCAAAAATTCTACCTCAAATTTAACGCTACGTTTTAATCACTACTTTGAAGAGTAAATGTAAGAGGACTGTTGTCTAAAGCGAATTTAGGCTTGTGACTCTGAGTGACACTTAATAATAATTTAGTTCGGCTATTAAAGCGATTTGTCATTTGCCTGTGTGGGCAGTGAAGGATTTAATTCGGTTTGTTATCATTTTTGTTTGACAGGCAGCTGTTTAATTTTTGTTAGATCATTGGCTGGCTGGGTTGTTCATCATTTTTAAATGGATTTAAATCTGCAAGCCTGTTTAAGGTTGTGTTTACAAGTAAGCATACTTGTACTTTGATAACTGCACTATTTAAAGTTAAAGAAAATCAGGAGTTTTCTTGTGGTGCTTTTAATATACAGTAGCCTAGGCTACCCCGGGCTAGGTAGGTGCGAATTTTGATGAATAATATGTTTCTGTGATAATAAATAAATAAAACACCATGTGGAATAGCCGATTGCTGACTGTCTTTCCTGTTATTGTTATCCTGCAGTGTTAATTTAGTCGGATGACTGACGTTATTCATTGTCGGGAGTCACGACTTCTAGGTGCATTTAAAGGGCCCGGGGGCTGTGTCTGTCATGTGTGAGCCGCTTCGAACTGCTTTTAATTTTTGGTAACCGCATGAGTACTCTAACGCGTTACTTTTATGAATAGGTAACGCTGTATCATAACTGATTACTTTTAATTGATGGTAACGTTGTAACCTAACTAACTACTTTCCAAAGTAACTATACCCAACACTGATAATAACTGCACTCATTAGTAAAATAGTCAGTTTATGCTTTATAAAGCCTTGTCCCAATATTAATAGTCAGTAGTAAGCAGTTTATAAATACAGCTATAAATAGCTTGTTCTTGGTTATAAGCACATTTATTAAAAAGGAGAGTAATCTTTTCAGTTATCTTCCTATGAAAAAAAAAAAAAACAAACAACAACACAGATTGATACAGAACTCAGAAATTTTATTGTGGATTTATGATAAAATCAGCATGTAAAAATGAATTCATACTCCTCCGAGAAGACATAAGTAGTTCACACCAAACTTTTTCAACATGAAGCCAATATACTGAAGATGTTAAATTGCGAATGGGTTTAGGATACCTTAAATGGTGTGGCCATAGCGATTTATTAAAGTAACATAAAAAAATACTATAGTTATTTTACGATATCTTTAAAATTTTTCATTTCAACTCTTCATAATTTTTATATATGAAGTCATCATTTGAAGGAAGCACAGTAAGTTTCATAGCTTTATCATTTTCAAGAGCCAGCATAAAATTAAAACTATCATAACTTATAAATCAAGCTTGCAATTCTTAGTACCAATAATGGCCACCAGATGGAGCTATAGGATTACTTTTAAATAATTATTGTAGAAACAAGTATGATTTAAATCATTTATAGAAATCTTTCAAAGAAAAATAATATGAATTTTATGTATTTACTGATAAAATGACCCTCACTTAATTAGAATAACAAGCTGAAGTATTGTGAACTGTATATTAAGAAATAATTCTTTATGGGCTTTCTGGACAGATAAGTTTTGAGTGACTCTTGAAGGTTCAGCCCCACATCCTCTTTTACCACTGTTTAAAGAATTTATCTTACAGAACAGGTGCGAATGAATTTTGGATAGCTTGAATGGTTTTGTCGTGGTGATTTATTGAAATAACAATAAAAAAGTAACCAGTAAATGTCTTTTATTTTTTAAGTGCAGCTTCTAAACACTTCAAAAAAATGTACACATAGAAGACAAGTCATTCTGAGGAAATATGCATAGTTTCATGACTATAAAACACTATATGGATGATAGAAAATTAAAAAACTATCAAACATCTGATGTAACTCTGTCCCTCTGTCACTGTGGGTAATGTGTGTGTGTGTGTGTGTGTGTGTGTGTGTGTGTGTAAGTGAATTAGGTGTGAAACTATCAGGGAGCATTTAGTCTCCAGCGCCAACATTTTACAGAACTGCCACTTTCCTGGAGTCTCCAGAATTACTCTGTGTCAGGTTCTGAGAGATCTAAGATTCCAAAAAATGATTTAATTAGAATACCATGAAGTATTGTGAAATACTATATATTAAGACTTTATATATAGGCTTTATGAACAGATTAGAGTGACTCGTGAAGGACCAGCACCACCTCCTCTTGTTCGATGGTTTGAGGAATATATCTTCCAGAATCCGGGATTAAGATTTAGGAGCTCTTTTTTATTCCACCTCCTTTCCTGAAAGTCTGTCTTGCAGAATTGACTAAAAATTAATCTTCACATTAATTCCTAATTATTTTGCAATTCTTTTTGTCAGTTCTTCTTGACCTGTTTTTTTCTTCTTCTTTTCTGACCTCATGACCCAGTCAGCATTTTTTGTACAATGGCCAAGTCTTAACTTATCAATTTCTGTATTGCATTTGTGTTTGATATTTCTCACAGGCTTTACAGAGTTAAAACTCTTTTTTTAGCGCATTTCATCTGTAAAAGAAAACATGCCCAATAATTCTGCACACATGAATATAAGGAGTTTTTCTCTTCCAGCTTTCCTGGACTATTGTATAGCACTCATAAATGATTAAATAAAAAATAATGGTAGTTATTAAGATTGATATGGTTTGGAATTGGTAAAATGTGCTTGGAAAAAAATCACAATAAAACAATGTTTTAATGTTTAAGTTTGGAATATTAACTGACATGAATGAATGCTATATAAATATTGTTCATGTTAACATAATGTTTAGAAATGAAATATTATTGTAAAGTGTCACTAAAGTTATATATATTGTTCTGTGAATGTGATTTTAAAGTCTTGATGATTCGGATTAACCCTTTAACTGCCATATCCTTTAAAACCTCACTGCCAGAGGGATATTGTGAATGCATGTGCCCGCTGGGCACAGTTTACCTGATGCCACCGGGGTGGCGATGGCTTTGAAGGCTTGAGCCCGCCATCGCTGCTTGCAGCTATATTTATTATTATTCTTCTTCTCTAAGATGAATCGCATTTTTGAGGGCCTAAACATGCTCGAAAAGTCATGAAACTTTGCACACACCTCAGAACTGGCGAAAATTTACGTCTGATATGGGTTTCAGAAGTGGGTGTGGCAAAATGGCTCAACAGCGCCACCTATACACGTTCAACGGTGTGCGCCTCGAGCTACGTTTCATGTACATGTTTGAAAATCGGTATACACATGTAACTCTCCAATACCTACAAAAAAGTCTCTTGGAGCAAAATCCGAAACCCAACAGGAAGTCGGTTATTACTAATATTATGAGCAAATTTTGTGTCATTTTTGTCATTTCCATGCGTTGTATTTTAACGAACTCCTCCTAGAGATTCATTCAGATCAACACCAAATTTGGTATGCCTAATCTGAAGGCCTTTGCGATATTAAATTGCGAAGCTTTTGAGTTTTCGTTAATGGGTGTGTCCGTGGTGGCCTGGCGAATTTCGATGATTCGCCATGAAACTGGAAGTTGCTATAACTCAGACATACAATGACCAATCTGCCCCAAACTTCACATGTTTGATGAGACTCCTGACCTGAACAGATTTACATGCCCATATTCAGTTATAGTCATAGCGCCACCTATTGGCAACAGGAAGTGACATATTTTACACTGCAATGAACTACTCCTAGAAATTTTATGACATCAATGTATTTTTTGTGGTCAGTCTAATCTAAAGGCCTGTGCGATGTTAAGTTGTGAAGATCTTGAGTTTTCGTTAAAAGGTGTGTCCATGGCGCCGTCACGAAGTTCGATGTCTCGCCATGGGAATAAAAAATGTTATAACTCAGGCATAAAATGTCCGATCTTCCCCAAACTTCACATGTGTGATAAGAGTCCTGGCCTGAACACATCTTAAGGCCAAAATTCCATCAGGTCTGGCAAAATGGCTCGATAGCGCCACCTATACACTTTCAACAGAGTGCGCCTCGAGCTATGTTTCACGTACATGTACAAAAATCGGTATACACATGTAACACACCAATACCTACAAAAAAGTCTCTTGGTACGAAATCCGAATCCCAACAGGAAGTCGGTTATTTTTAATTTTCCCTGCAAAATTGGTGTTGTTTTTGTCATTTTCAGGGGTTGTATTTTAACGAACTCTTCCTAGAGATTTATTCAGATCAACACCAAACTTGGTCAGTGTAATCTAAAGCCCTTTGCCATGTTAAATTGCGAAGGAATTGAGGTTTTGTTAAAGGGCGTGTCCATGGCGGCCTGACAAATTTCGATGATTCGCCATGAAAAATGATGGTGATATAACTCACACATACAATGTCCAATCCGCCCCAAACTTCACATTTTTGATAAGACTCTTCACCTGAACAGATCTACATGCCAATATTCAGTTATAGTCATAGCGCCACCTATTGGCAACTGGAAGTGACATATTTTACACTGTGACAAACTACTCCTAGAAATTTTATGACATCAATGTCTTTTTTGTGGTCAGTCTAATCTAAAGACCTGTGTGATGTTTAGTTGTGAAGATCTTGAGTTTTTGTTAAAAGGCATGTCCATGTCGCCATGACGAAGTTCGATGTCTCGCCATGGGAATAAAAGATGTTATAACTCAGGCATAAAATGTCCGATCTTGCCCAAACTTCACATGTGTGATAAGGGTCCTGGCTTGAACACATCTGAAGGCCAATATTCCATTATAACGATAGCGCCACCTGCTGGCAACAGGAAGATTGGCACACATATGGAATAAACTTTGATATATTGCACTTATATTTATGAGTTTAAATGCATATTTCTCAACGTTCACCTTTTTACTAAAGCCACACGATGGCGGTGAGCCCGGGTGCGAGGGCCCGTTCATCGCTGCTTGCAGCTTTAATTAGGGCCCGAGCACCGATGGTGTGAGGACCCTCTTGGAATTGCTCCGTTTATTATTATTATTATTATTATTCTTCTTCTCTAAGATGAATCGCATTTTTGAGGGCCTAAACATGCTCGAAAAGTCATGAAACTTTGCACACACCTCAGAACTGGCGAAAATTTACGTCTGATATGGGTTTCAGAAGTGGGTGTGGTAAAATTGCTCAACAGCGCCACCTATACACGTTCAACGGTGTGCGCCTCGAGCTACGTTTCATGTACATGTATGAAAATCGGTATACACATGTAACTCTCCAATACCTACAAAAAAGTCTCTTGGAGCAAAATCCGAAACCCAACAGGAAGTCAGTTATTTCTAATATTATGAGCAAATTTTGTGTCATTTTTGTCATTTCCATGCGTTGTATTTTAACGAACTCCTCCTAGAGATTAATTCAGATCAACACCAAATTTGGTATGCCTAATCTAAAGGCCATTGCGATGTTAAATTGCGAAGCTTTTGAGTTTTCGTTGAAGGGCCTGTGTGTGGCGGCCTGGCGAATTTCGATGATTCGCCATGAAACAGGAAGTTGCTATAACTCAGACATACAATGACCAATCTGCCCCAAACTTCACATGTTTGCTGAGTCTCCTGTCCTGAACAGTTTGACACGACCATATTCAGTTATAGTCATAGCGCCACCTATTGGCAACAGGAAGTGACATATTTTACGCTGCGACAAACTACTCCTAGAAATTTTTGACATCAATGTCTTTTTTGTCGTCAGTCTAATCTAAAGGCCTGTACGATGTTAAATTGAGAAGATCTTGAGTTTTCGTTAAAGGGCGTGTCCATGGCGCCATGTCAAAGTTCGATGTCTCGCCATGGGAGTAGTTGTTGTTGTAACTCAGTCATAAAATATCAGATCTTGCCCAAACTTCAAATGTTTGATAAGAGTACTGACCTGAACACATCTGGAGGCTAATATTCCATTGGGTGTGGCAAAATGGCTCGATAGCGCCACCTATACATTTTCAATGGAGTGCGCCTCGAGCTACATGTCATATACATGTACGAAAATCGGTAAACATATGTAACACACCAATAGCTACAAAAAAGTATCTTGGTACGAAATCCGAATCCCAACAGGAAGTCGGTTATTTTTAATTTTCCCTGCAAAATTGGTGTTGTTTTTGTCATTTTCAGGGGTTGTATTTTAACGAACTCCTCCTAGAGATTTATTCAGATCAACACCAAACTTGGTCAGTGTAATCTAAAGCCCTTTGCCATGTTAAATTGCGAAGGAATTGAGGTTTCGTTAAAGGGCGTGTCCATGGCGGCCTGACAAATTTCGATGATTCGCCATGAAAAATGATGGTGCTATAACTCACACATACAATGTCCAATCCGCCCCAAACTTTACATTTTTGATAAGACTCTTCACCTGAACAGATCTACATGCCAATATTCAGTTATAGTCATAGCACCACCTATTGGCAACTGGAAGTGACATATTTTACACTGTGACAAACTACTCCTAGAAATTTTATGACATCAATGTCTTTTTTGTGGTCAGTCTAATCTAAAGACCTGTGTGATGTTTAGTTGTGAAGATCTTGAGTTTTTGTTAAAAGGCATGTCCATGTCGCCATGACGAAGTTCGATGTCTCGCCATGGGAATAAAAGATGTTATAACTCAGGCATAAAATGTCCGATCTTGCCCAAACTTCACATGTGTGATAAGAGTCCTGGCTTGAACACATCTGAAGGCCAATATTCCATTATAACGATAGCGCCACCTGCTGGCAACAGGAAGATTGGCACACATATGGAATAAACTTTGATATATTGCACTTATATTTATGAGTTTAAATGCATATTTCTCAACGTTCACCTTTTTACTAAAGCCACACGATGGCAGTGAGCCCGGGTGCGAGGGCCCGTTCATCGCTGCTTGCAGCTTTAATTATTATTATTATTCCGCTTCTCCAAAATGAATCGCATTTTTGAGGGCCTAAACATGCTCAAAAAGTCACCAAATTTTGCACACGCCTCCGAACTGGCGAAAATTTACGTCTGATATGGGTTTCAGAAGTGGGCATGGTAAAATGGCTCGACAGCGCCACCTATGCACGTTCAGCGGTGTGCGCCTCGAGCTACATTTCACGTACATGTATAAAAATCGGTACACACATATAACACATCAATACCTACAAAAAAGACTCTTGGAGCAAAATTCTAAACCCAACAGGAAGTCGGTTATTTTTAATATTATTAGCAAATTTTGTGTCATTTTTGCCATTTCCATGCGTTGTATTTTAACGAACTCCTCCTAGAGATTTCTTCAAATCAACTCCAAATTTGGTATGCCTAATCTATAGGCCTTTGCGATGTTAAATTGCGAAGAATTTGAGTTTTCGTTGAAGGGCGTGTCCGTGGCGGCCTGGCGAATTTCGATGACTCGCCATGAAAAATGAAGTTGCTATAACTCAGACATACAATGTCCAATCCGCCTCAAACTTCACATGGTTGATAAGACTCTGGATCAGAATAGATTGACATGCCCATATGCAGTTATAGTCATAGCGCCACCTATTGGCAACAGGAAGTTTCATATTTTATGCTGCGAAGAACTACTCCTAGAAATTTTATGACATCAATGTATTTTTTGTGGTCAGTCTAATCTAAAGGCCTGTGCGATGTTAAGTTGTGAAGATCTTGAGTTTTCGTTAAAAGGCGTGTCCATGGCGCCGTCACGAAGTTCGATGTCTCGCCATGGGAATAAAAGATGTTATAACTCAGGCATAAAATGTCCGATCTTCCCCAAACTGCACATGTGTGATAAGAGTCCTGGCCTGAACACATCTGAAGGCCAAAATTCCATCAGGTGTGGCAAAATGGCTCGATAGCGCCACCTATACACTTTCAACAGAGTGCGCCTCGAGCTATGTTTCACGTACATGTACAAAAATCGGTATACACATGTAACACAGCAATACCTACAAAAAAGTCTCTTGGCACAAAATCCGAATCCCAACAGGAAGTCGGTTATTTAGAATTTTCTCTGCAAAATTGGCGTTGTTTTTGCCATTTTCAGGGGTTGTACTTTAACGAACTCCTCCTAGAGATTTATTCAAATCAACAACAAACTTGGTCAGTGTAATCTTAAGCCCTTTGCGATGTTAAATTGCGAAGATCTTTAGATTTCGTTAAAGGGCGTGTCCATGGCGGCCTGACAAATTTCGATGTTTCGCCATGAAAAAGGAAGTTGCTGTAACTCAGACATACAATGTCCAATCTGCCCCAAACTTCACATGTTAGATAAAACTTCTGCCCTTAACAGATCTACATGCCCACGTTCAGTTATAATCATAGCGCCACCTATTGGCAACAGGAAGTGACATGTTTTACGCTGCGACAAACTACTCCTATAATTTTTTTGAGATTAACATATATTTTGTGGTCAGTCTAATCTAAAGGCCTGTGCAATGTTAACTTTTGGAGATCTTGAGTTTTTGTTAAAGGGCGTTTCCATGGCGCCATGACAAAATTTGATGTCTTGCCACAGCAAGAGAAGTTGTTGTAACTCAAGCATAAAATGTTCAATCTTCCCCAAACTTCACATGTTTGATAAGAGTCCTGGCCTGAACACATCTGAAAGCCAATATTCCATTATAATGATAGCGCCACCTGCTGGCAACGGTAAGATTGGCACCTATATGGGATATACTTTGATATATTCCACTTATATTTTTGACATTAAATGCATTCTCTCACCTTTCACCTTTTTACTAAAGCAACTCGCTGGTGGTGAGCCCGGGTGCGAGGGCCCGTTCATCGCTGCTTGCAGCTTTAATTATTATTATTATTAGGGCTCAAGCCTGGAGGGCGAGAGCCCTATTGTTTTCCTTAGGATTATTTGTTATTATTATTAGGGCTCAAGCCCGAAGGGGCGAAGAGCCCTATTGTTCTTCTAAGGATTATTCTTGTTATTATTATTATTATTAGGGCTCAAGCCTGGAGGGCGAGAGCCCTATTGTTTTCCTTAGGATTATTTTTTATTATTATTATTATTATTATTATTATTATTATTTTTTTCTAACGTTACGGGGGCTTTTGGGGCCCTTAACATGCTTAAAAAGTCTTGAAAATTGGCACACACATTGGAACCTGCGGCCATTAGGGCCGGGCAGAGACTGATACACGGGCGTGGCACAGGGGCTCTACAGCGCCCCCTGGAATATGGAGGGCCATATATCATACATACTTGTACGTAGACATACGAAACTCGGTACACATATAGAACTCATCAATACAAACAACTTTCGTATTGCATATCATAGGCTCCGCCCAACAGGAAGTTGGCTATTTAGGGTTTATTATTCATATTTGTCGTCAAAGTTGTGGGGGCTTTTGGAGTCCTTAACATACTCAAAAACTCTTGGAAATTTGCACACACCTTTGGATCTGTGGCCTTTAGGAGCCTGCAGAGGTTGGGACCCGGGCGTGGCACAGGGGCTCTACGGCGCCCCCTGGAACACAGTCATTAATATTGATGTATAGCTCACACATACTTACACGTATTAATATGAAACTCAGTACACATATAGATCTCATCGTGCCGAACAACTTGCGTATTGCATTTCATAGGCTCCGCCCAACAGGAAGTCAGCTATTTAGAGTTATGTAAAAAGCGCATGCTCTGGAATTTGATATACTTGTCATAGGTTTTTTACTCGATTGCCACCAAACTCGGTCAACATGATCTCAAGACATTGGGGATGAAAAATTGCCAGGGGATTTTTGATATCTCGAACGGTTTGCTCGTAGCGAGGCTTTTAATTTATGGCGAGAATTGAGAAACAGGAAGTGTCTAATACCATCCACATACATTTCCTAATTTTAATCAAACTTCATCAGATTATTCATTGTATGATGTCGATCGCATATATGTGACTATTAGGAGTCAAAGTTATAGCGCCACCAACTGGCAGCAGGAAGTGTGTCATTTTCAAAATGCTTTGAATTCAGCATCTTATTTTTACTCGATTTGCTTCAAACTTCATCAGAATAATGTTAAAACACAGCCGATATAAATCTGCTGGGGGATATTGATATCTAAAAATATTGTTGCCGTGGCAACATGTCAAACTGGAATACTTCTCAGGTGATTTTGAGGCATATAACATGCTTAGAATTTCATCAAACTCAGAACACATATCAGTATTAGTGACAGCTAGACACTGGCAAAAGTTCATAAGAGGGCGTGGAAGAGGCACTCTATAGCGCCACCTTTTGTCAAAAGTGAGGGGGTTAGTTTTAGCTACAGACACCAAACTCAGTACAAAAATTGTTCTTATCAAGACGGACAACTTTCTAATTCACAGTCATCAGCTACGACCAACAGGAAGTCGGCTATTTTGATTTGAATGTGGATTGTTTTTTACATTTAGCTGTGAATTAATGCATACTGCTCAGAGGAGAGTAACACTATACACACCAAACTTGGTGTACATGTTGAAAAAACATTGAGGAACTTAAATTGTGAATGGGTTTTGGATAGCTTGGATGGTTTTGTCGTGGTGATTTTTTTAAATGACAATAAAGATGGAACTATTAATTTTCCTGCATTTTTAAATTCCAAACACTTCAAAACCTTTTTTCATACAGAAAAAAAGTTATTCTGAGTAAATATGCATAGTTTAATGACTTTACAACACTGTATGGATAACAGAAAATTAAAAAACTGTCAGACATCTCATCTCACTCTGTCCCTCTGTTTGAGTGTTATGTGCTGAGACTTACATTGTCTGAGAGAAAATGCGCCCCTACAGGTTCAATTCCTGAAGGGAAATTCGACTGAAAGGGAGGAGACTCTCTTTTAGTTTCATTTTTAAATCGGTTAAAATACAAATAAATACTTAGATTTAATTCACACTGACAAGCTAAACCAACATATATGATTATTACCGGTTCAGGGCTCATGGATAAATTATTTCTGGCCAGAGATACGTGAGAAATAGGAGAGATGAATCACCGCTGTGACCACGAGGGTCTGGAGTAAAGAGCTCAGAAAAAACGAATTTATTCCTGTTTTAAAGCTTTTAAAAATAAAGTATTGCAGCGATATCACACAATTCACCAATTAGAGCACACCAAGAGCTAAATTAAGATGTTTTTGAACTGTTTGTGTGAAAATGATATATTCGCGGCTGCCTATATCTGAAATCACTGCCTCTGATCAGCGCGCACAGTGTCACAAGTTCAAAACTAACGAATTTATTCTTGTTTAAGAGCTTTTTAAAATAAATTATTACCATAAATGCACACAATACATCCATTATAACACAACACGAGCTAAATGCAGGTCTTTTGTGACCCGTTTAAGTGTGCAAGACTATTTGAAAGCGCGACTGGCAGAATAACATATATCTCTCGAGCTGCAGGATTCTGCCTTTCGTCGTACGAACGAACACTTCAAGGACAAGATTATTTCAAAATACATAATAGCTTGGCTAATATAAACGAAAACAGCCACGTGAACATAAACTGTTGAGAAATAAATCTAAAGTGGATCTACTGGAATTTAATATTAAGTGACCGCATACCAGCTGCTTCTGTCTTCAATTTTAATCTATATAAAAAATTAAACTCATTCATCTTGGCTGCTTGTTTAATGTGTGTACGTATCTATTTATTATTTTGCTCTAACAAGACTTAATCTATATTTAATTAAATCAATTACATTTTATTTTACATTTTATTTTTCCATTTCTGCATCTAAACGCCTAAAAACTAATTGTATACTATTGTTAGCAATTTCTTTATCGTCCAATTTATCCGGTGTACACGCTTTTATTTTCATAATAAACTTGTTTGTTAGATTATACACAGTTATAGTGGTCTATAATAAATATTGACAGGTTTTATTCAAGCTGTTTAGAATGATTGCCTTAGGCTAATTTTTTAAAATGTAAATCCCAAAAAAAAAAAAAAAATAAATAAATAAAAAACATTGGAAAACAATAACTTGTACTTTTTTATACATTTTGTATAGTTTCATAGTTTATGCATTATAGTTATAAAAACAAACAAATTTAGCCACTCACATAGAAATCTTAGGCCTTATCCTTTTCTGACAGTTTTAGGGATTTTTAAAAAATCCTAAAAAACCTTATTTGTGCTGCAAATAATAATTTCAAACTAATTTGATACTGACCTCTGACATCCTGTGACATGATATTTATTTGAATTTACATAATCTCATGGATGTAACAGTAAATCTGTTCAGCTCACAGATCAAGACTAAGCTGTAATGCAAGCAGAACTTTCACAAATGCTTGTAGGTCAATAAAATCATTACAAAACACTTAAAAATCATTTAAGGGATTTGATAACACTGTAAAATAATGTCTAATTTGTTAACATTAGCAAATGCATTGATAACACTTTATAATAACTGCACTCATTAGTAAATAGTCAGTTCATGCTTTATAAAGCCTTGTCCCAATATTAATAGTCAGTAGTAAGCAGTTTATAAATACAGCTATAAATAGCTTGTTCTTGGTTTATAAGCACATTTATTAAAAAGGAGAATAAAGGGTCAGTTATCTTCCTATGAAAAAAAAAATTAAAAAAAATAAACAAACAACACAGATTGATACAGAACTCAGAAATGTTTATTGTGGATTTATGATAAACTCAGCCTGTAAATGAATTCATACTCCTCCAAGAAGACACAAGTAGTTCACACCAAACTTTTTTAACATGAAGCCAATATACTGAAGATGTTAAAATTTCGAATGGGTTTAGGATACCTTAAATGGTGTGGCCATAGCGATTTATTAAAGTAACATAAAAAAAAATACAATAGTTATTTTACTATATCTTTAAAATTTTTAATTCCAACTCTTCATCATTTTTTATATACGTAGAAGTCATTCATTTGAAGGAAGCACAGTAAGTTTCATAGCTTTATCATTTTCAAGAGCCAGCATAAAATTAAAACTATCATAACATATAAATCAAGCTTGCAATTCTTAGTACCAATAATGGCCACCAGATGGCGCTATAGGATTACTTTTAAATAATTATTGTAGAAACAAGTATGATTTAAATCATTTATAGAAAATCTTTCAAAGAAAAATAATATGAATTTTTATGTATTTTACTGATAAAATGACCCTCACTTAATTAGAATAACAAGCTGAAGTATTGTGAACTGTATATTAAGAATAATTCTTTATAGGCTTTATGGACAAATACGTTTTGAGTGACTCTTGAAGGATCAGCCACCACATCCTCTTTTACCACTGTTTAAAGAATGTATCTAACAGTACAGGTGCGGATGAATTTTGAATGGCTTGAATGGTCTTGTCGTGGTGATTTTTTGAAATAACAATAAAAAGTAACCGGTAAATGTCTTTACTTTTTTTAAGTGCAGCTTCTAAACACTTCAAAAAAATGTACACATAGAAGACAAGTCATTCTGAGGAAATATGCATGGTTTCATGACTATACAACACTATATGGATGATAGAAAATTAAAAAAACTATCATACATCTGATGTCACTCTGTCCCTCTGTCACTGTGGGTAATGTGTCTGTGTGTGTGTGTGTGTGTGGTGTGTTAAGTGAATTAGGTGTGAAACTATCAGGGAGCATTTAGTCTCCAGCGCCAACATTTTACAGAACTGCCACTTTCCTGGAGTCTCAGAATTACAATGTGTCAGGTTCTGAGAGATCTAAGATTCCAAAAATGATTTAATTAGAATACCATGAAGTATTGTGAAATACTATATATTAAGACTTTATATATAGGCTTTTTTGACAGATTAGAGTGACTTGTGAAGGACCAGCACCACCTCCTCTTGTCCGATGGTTTGAGGAATATATCTTCCAGAATCTGGGATTAAGATTTAGGAGGCTCATTTTTATTCCACCTCCTTTCCTGAAAGTCTGTCTTGCAGAATTGACTAAAAATTAATCTTCACATTAATTCCTAATTATTTTGCAATTATTTTTGTCAGTTCTTCTTGACCTGTTTTTTTTTCTTCTTCTTTTCTGACCTCATGACCCAGTCAGCATTTTTCTACAATGGTCAAGTCTTAACTTATCCATTTCTGTATTGCATTTGTGTTTGATATTTCTCATGGGTATTTCATAATTTTCGAACTTTGAGTTAAAACAGTTTGAGTTAAAACTCTTTTTTATTGGCATTTCATCTGTAAAGAAAACATGCCCAATAATTCTGCACACATGAATATAAGGAGTTTTTCTCTTCCAGCTTTCCTTGACTATTGTTAGCACTCATAATGATTAAATAAAAAATAATGGTAGTTATTAAGATTGATATGGTTTGGAATTGGTAAAATGTGCTTGGAAAAAAATCACAAAAAAACAATGTTTTAATGTTTAAGTTTGAATATTAACTGACATGAATGAATGCTATATAATATTGTTCATGTTAACATAAATGTTTAGAAATGAAATATTAATGTAAAGTGTCACTAAAAGTTATATATATTGTTCTGTGAATGTGATTTTAAAGTCTTGATGATTCGGATTAACCCTTTAACTGCCATATCCTTTAAAACCTCACTGCCAGAGGAGATATTGGTGAATGCATGTGCCCGCTGGGCACAGTTTACCTGATGCCACCGGGGTGGCGATGGCATTGGTGGCTTGAGCCCGCCATCGCTGCTTGCAGCTATAATTTATTTTTATTTTTTATTAAACCTTCCGCGGGGTTTTTGGGGGCCTTAAC